>NW_011929461.1:6137-22961 GCF_000182925.2 Neurospora crassa OR74A
CCTATCTCTCCTTTTCTATCTTTTTTTTCTTTTATTATCCCTATTTTTCTACCTTTTCCAATCCATTATCTTATCAGGTTAGCCCTTTATTCTTTATCTTTCGTCTATAGTAACTGTTTAGATTTGTTCAATCTAGAAAGTGCGTCTTCTAATCCAGTATCCTTACTAAAAATTCAAAAAAAAATTACTGTAGAAAATCAACGCATATATTCTCGTATACCACCCCAAATTAATATAGGCTAATAGGAATATCTAATATATATATTTTATAAGTATAGGAGTAGGTAGCGTTTTAGGTACTACTAGTTAGAATAGAAGTTAAATAATAATAAAGAAAAGGAAATATAGAAAATAAAAAGCTCGCGAAAACGTTAAAACGCGGGTACTTAGTCGACTGATGCGGAAGTCTGGGATTCCTATAGAAGACCATATATTCTAGTATTCTATATAGGAAGTGATGCCCCTCCAAGGTCAAGCTAGAGGCGGCCTTGTAGCTACCCTTAAGTAGGTAGCTGTAAGGCTTCCAGAAGCCTCTATCCTACCTATAAATAGGCGCCTTAGTAAAGGCGGTCAACAAAGGTTCTAAGAACCTTTATTGCCGGTATTGCCAGCCCGGTGCCTACCAATAACCTTTGGTAGGCAATAGGGCAGTCTATCTATCTATTTAACGTACATATCCTATATTAAGTCCCAGCTCCTCAAAAAAGCCATTACTATCCTTAATAATATCAATCCTTCCCAACTCTATACGTTTCTTCCCAATCTATATTCTCTAAATTATTTAAATTGTTTTTAGCCCAATTCGTAGTATCTTTACAGCGATTACAAGCGCTATAACCTCTCTACCTAAAGCGGCTAATACTACAACTTCTTCGGTAAACATCTTTTCCGGAGTAGCTACCCTATTTAACCCAATACTCCTCTACTAACTTAGCGCAATCCCTTAGCTAATATTCTATTATCTACGTATTATATTTATTCCCCTATCCTTTCTATTTAATTAGATATTATAGTTTATATAGTCCTTAAAGACGGTAGCGGAGTATAATCTCAACCTCGTACTTATTTCCTTTATCTAAATTATCGTTCTGAAAATCTTCGATTAGGCTTAGTAGCGGGGTATATTTATTAAATAGGTCCTCTTCCTTTAGTACTAGTAGGAGATAGGTATAAAATATAATTAAGTAAATCTTTATATTATTAGGGAGATTTAAGCGGTATGTTAATTGTTTAATTTGTGCTATAATAGTAAAAGGTTCTAATTATTATTGTAATAGTTTGTGAGAGGGCCGGCTAGGTAGGTGATATTTATAGTAGAATTGGAGAAAGATTTTATTATTTACTTCAAATTTAATATTTCTATAGTTTTCGTTGTATTTTACTTTAACTCTAGCGGTCGCGAAGTCTATAACGAACTAAGCGTTTTAATATAAATGTTCTTTAAAGGCGGCGTTATAGTTTATATCTAGCGTAGGACCTATTAGGGTATTTAAGGGACCTTAAAGTTTAAAACCGTAGAGTAGTTTGTGTAGGGAAGATTTGATAGTTTTTAAATAGGCGCTATTAAAGTTCTATTAAAGGGGTAGGATTATATTTAACTAGGGATCTTCGGGGTATTTAAAGACGTGGAATCGTATAGCGATTTCAACCGTCTAGTTCTTACATTCCGAAAAACTATTACTTTATGAGTAGTATACGGTGGTTATTAGTAGTTTAATTCCCTACGCCTTCTATATTCCCTACTACAATTCGAATATAAATTTGTAATCTCTATTTAATATTAGGCTAATTGGAATACCCTAATTTATTAATATTAATTACCTCATTAGGGCGTATCCCCAATTGTTAACTATATAGGTAGTATAGCTTGGAATAAGGAACGACCTTTTAGAGTTGGAATAAATAGCGGTAAGAGTAGTATTGTAATTATTGTAATTAGGTATTTACTATAGGGTGCTAGTAGCGGGAATTTCTAGCAATCCTATAATAAAGTTAATAGTAATTAATTGTATTAGTAGGGTAGTAATTCGAGAGGGTTGATAGTTGCCGATTATTTATATTCGGTTTATTTAATTTAATTAATATATAGGGCAATATTCAACGTATTTCTTTACTTAGTAAATCTTATTATTGATTGCTAATCCGCGTAGGTCGTAGAGTATTCTATCCCTACCGAAATGGTATTTCTTATTATAAATGGCGGCGAGTATTTTCTAGATATAGGGTTTAGGGATATATAAATTTCTAATTTTATTACCAATATTATAAATAAAACCGTCTATATCGATTAGGAAGGGGTACCCGTTACAAAAAAGGATTCCGTCGTCCTCAACTAACTTTACTTAAGATAAGTCTTACTTAATTTTAATAAACTTGGGATTGTTAATATACCTATTTATAATTTATTATTTTAGTAGAGGGTCTATTTGTAGTTCGGTAATAGAAAACTATACTATATCGAATATTACTTCGCCGTCCGGATTTCCCTTGTTTTTAATATATTTTAATTTACTTAGGGCGTCTAGTATAAAATTTAATTATCTTAGTATATAGTATACTTTTAAATCGTATTGTAATAAATATACTAAAGCGTTAATTAATTTCTTATTAGCGCGGTCGGTTAAATATATTTAAAGTATAGTTTATTCTATAATACCTTTTATAGCAGCGTAATCGGTTAGTATAATTACAATATAGTTCGAGGAGTAGATATAAGTTCGTAGTTTTTTTACTATTTAAACGAGGTAAGCTACTTCTAGTTCTAATGGGCTATATTAAAACTCCGCTTTCGTTAGGTATTTATTTAAGAATATTATTAGCAATACTATAAGGGATAGGATATTAATACCTGGGGTCTAAATATATCCTACTTTTAGGTAGAAGAGTATAATGCTATTGCTTCGTTCTAAAGATCTATCTAATTGGAGGAAGAATTGACAATCCGGGTCTATATAGTATAGAATCCCCCCAATGCCGTCTTTACCGTATATAGCGTCCTGTACTGCTTTAAAGGCTAAGCGTTCCTTTTCTATTAGTTCGTACTTAGTCTTAGTTATATATATAGTCCTTTTTCCCGGATTACCGATTGTTAGTACCCTTATTTTACGTTCTTCCGCTAGAAAGGTAACTTTTTATATTTATAGGGGTTCGATTAATTAAGTATAGTATAGAACGAAGTATTTAAAGAATCTGTTACTTCTAATGTATATCTCTAAAACCTTTAATTAATTTAGGAACTTTAGGTTCTATATTACTTCGATCCTTTCCTTAGTTATTAATAATTTGAGGGCGTTAATATAGAACCCTAGGAATTCTACACTTAGGAATCCGACGAATAATTTTTTAAAGGATATAGAAATATTCTTACTAGCGAATAGGGCGAATATTGTATTTAAATAGCGTAAATAATCTTCTATTGTATCGGAAGCGATAACAATATTGTTAATAAATGTATAGTAATAATTATTATAGGCTGCTAGTAATCGGTCTATAAACCTTTGAACGTAGGCGGGGGAATTCCTATAACCTATTAATACTACTTTGGGCGTTTCTAGACCCCTATAAGTAATTATAGTTAATTTGTCCCTATAGGGGGGCTATATACTAAATTAATAGAAGAATAAAACGGCATTAATAATTATAATAAACCGTTTTCCTCTTATACGGGAAATTACGGATTCTTAATAGAGTAGAGGGTAATTATTTAGTATAGATACTTTATTTAGTAAGTATAAGTTAATAACCGGGCGGCCTTTTGGTTTATCTTTTATTATCCTCTAGACGATAAAGACGGGGTATAAGAATAGGGTAGCTTCTAAATAATTATTAAATTTGCCTTACGAGTATAATTTATTAAATACCTTATTTATAATTTTTTAATCTTTACAATTCAGGGGGTACAACCGGGTACTTGTTTTTTAGTTCTACTAACCTTCTACTAATAGTATTTTTATTATTTCTTCTTCCGGAATGTTAATCGTTCTACCTTCTTCCTATAGGGACGGGTATTTATTAATAAGCGTTATAAACCGATCCGTAAGCTTAGTATTTATTATAAAAATATATATACTATTTGTTGTTACGATTTCTATTAGGAGGCTAAGAACTTGTATATAGAAGCACTTTAACGGCTGCTACTCCCCTTCGTTAACCGACGCGTAGGATTACTAACAATAACGCCTATATCGGATCGGGCTCGCGGGAAAAATAATCTA
This sequence comes from Neurospora crassa OR74A, assembly GCF_000182925.2. Taxonomy (NCBI): domain Eukaryota; kingdom Fungi; phylum Ascomycota; class Sordariomycetes; order Sordariales; family Sordariaceae; genus Neurospora; species Neurospora crassa. The sequence continues at coordinate 10,352 of NW_011929461.1, forward strand.
ATACCGCGCTAAAGCGCTAAACTAATACGAGGCTCCATAATACTCGTTAGCAGATAAACAGAGTTTATATAAATATAAAAGAAGTTCAACGAAGCATAATTTATTATAATTGGTAATTATTAATATATCTTTAAATTAACCCTTAATTTACCGTCCCCTACGTATAGCTACGACCGTAGTCACCTCAGCCTACCTTTCGCCTACATTCCTAATAAATTAATAGCTCTTCCTCTAGGAATTAAATTAATACTATTAAAATATATATATATAGCGGCCGGTCCATCTCTTATACCGCCGAAGCTACTCCTCGCCCCTCTTATACTACTACCCCCGTAGTTACTATAATTAAAATAATTCAACCCCCTCTACTTTTATTATAATAATACTAACCTACTATAAAGTCTATTAAAGAAGATAATAATAAAAACTACCCCCCTACACCGCCTCGGGCTCCTTAATCGTACCTTTAAATTTTGGAAACTAATAAATTCGTATATAAGTAATAACTATTCGAATTTCGATTCGCTATAATTAAATTCCTCTTCAATTATTTCCCTTCGTATATATCCTAATAGGAGTAGTTCGCTTTCGTAGGCTTCGCCAAATAAAATTTAGTAGGAAATTACCCCCCTATCCTTACTAAATTCTATTACTAAAATTACTTCTTTTATAATTAAATTCATATTTCTACTATACCTCCCCTTACTACCCCTTCATCAATAGCTACCATTATAATTACTCTTTTATTAACCACAATTATACTAACCCGTATTAAATACTATTCTAAATATAATATTACTAAATTTACCGGCGAAAACTTTTTATAATTACAGAATTACTTCTACAATATTAATACGTATTTCTAAGAATACCCCTATACTTCCCTTTCATTCGTTATTAATTATATTAAGGGTAATCCTAAGAACATATAAATTAAATATATATTAATTCTCTATAGTAAGCCCGGGTACAATACTATTTATAATACGTTTATATAGAGCAACCTCTATACTTTCTTAGAAACCGAATATAATAATAATACTTAAACTATTAAATAATCCGCTCTTAATAAATTCGAATGTATATAGTAAAGTACTTCGGAAACTATTCGTAACTTTTATAACTACTATTATACTAAAGAATTTAATTTATTATACAATTAACCGGAGTATATTCGGATTATTATTTAAGCCAACCGGTTATACCCCCTTTTTAAATAAAGCGTCCTCTCAACAGCTAGTGTGAGGGCGCACACAATCACGAGAGTAAGCTAGCTCAAGGAGGTTGTAGTGTAAGTTAATATAATATTAAAGCTAAAGAGTAAAAAGGGAAAAAGTGTAAAGGTGGGCTGGCTGTACGAGGTTTTGTAGAGTGCGCGCGCTAAGCTCTGTTAGGGTGTAGTGGGGCGTGCCGTGAAGGCGCGCGACCACGTGACCTCTAGCATTTTAGGCTGTCATAGTTTTAGGCTATAATATTACCCCCCCCTCCTAATAAAGGCTTAACCCTAGAGCCGAAAGACTAAAGTATAAAAGAAAGGAAAAAATTTGTGACGCAAGCCTGTTTTGAACCTACAACGCTTCGTTTTTTAGATACGTTTGCCTTCGGAGTAGGGATAGTAGTTCCGATTGCGTTATCTAGCTAATCCTACGATCGTCGCTAGTTTGTTAGTAATACGACTTGTTCCTTCGCTAATAAGTCCCCCCTTACGACTTTCTTTCTTTAATTGAAAAAATTCCCGTTGTCTTTATTAAATTTGCCTCCTCCTTATTATCCTTTTTATTTAAATTAGTATATTATTATTCCGATAATTATTGCAATTACCCTATAACTATTATTATAAACGCTTTAGTAGTCCTAATTTATTAGGATATTCGTTATAGTATTACTTTAATTCTTCTACTATATTTTTAAAGCCTTCGGCTAGGTACTACTTTAGGTTTAAGTCCTATCTTCGCTATTCTACTTAATATTAAAGCTTCCTATTTATCGTTTTTAAAAATAATACTTAATAAATTTCCTATTCTTCCTCTATATTAGTACCTTCAATAATTTCCCTATTAGGGTTCGCTTTTACTTATCCTAGTAGTAAGTTCTTATTATCTTTACGAAACCTATTTATATAGAATACCCAGCAGCCCTTTTAGGATATAAGTAAATTTAGTTTATAGGAGTAGCCTTTTATAACCTTTATTTTATAGGGGATTTTTGTCTATAGGAAATCTAGCTTATCGCTAGGGTGATTTATAGATTAATTCTTTTTAATAATAAAGACCCTATCGCCTATACCGAAATTGGGGTTTCGTTTGTAACGGTTAGTTTGTGCTGTTTAGCGTTCTTAGGTACGGTTAATAGCTTTTAGGGCCGTATTTCTATACCCTTATAACGTTTCTATTACTTTTTAAGCGTCCGTACGATTAATCTTTTCCTTCGCTAGTAGGCCGGTAAATTGGGTATAATTCTATTAATTAAAAGAGGTTAGTATAGGGTAGCCTATAATTACCTTATATAGTAATAAGCTATTTAGGCTTTTATAGGGTAGTATAGTTTATACTAAATTAAGAATTAGTAACGCTTTGGACTAATTATCCTAATTATAATTAATAAATAGTTATAGTTGTTAATTAATATATTAATTTATAATTTCCGCCTATCCTACTATTTATAAGTACTTTAAACTATTTAACTTCTAAGTAATTCTTAGAATTTTCGCTAGTTCCTATATAAAGTTTAATATAAATTGAAGTCCTTAGTTACTAATAATTTCGTTTAGGCAATTAAATATACGATAAGGACTTTAATAGTATAATTCTACGGCTTATTAGGCCGTTACTATATTTTTATAGGGTACGTACTATAATAGCTTCGAAAAGCGATCAACGATAATTAGTATATTATTATAGCCTTTTCTATTAGTTAGTATTAATTTGAAGTCTATTACTACGTTTCTCTATAATCGATTATCCTTAACCGGTATCGAGTGTAATTTGCTAGGTATTTTATTTTAGGGATATTTCGAGGCTTTATAGTCCTAGTAATTTATTATATATCAATCTACGTTTAAAATTATAGCCGGCTACTAATATTATTTTTGGACTAGCTTTTTAGTCTTTACTTTACTTAGGTATATAATTGGTATTTATAAATAGATATTCCTAATAAGATGAATCTACGCGTCCTCTTCTTCCGGGATTACTAACTTACCCTTATAATATAGTAAGTTATTTATTAATAAGAAAGAAGTGTTTTTTTAATTAACCTTTATCCGGTATAGTATTAAAAATATTAATTCCCAATTTAATTGTAATATCTTATTAATTAAAATTATTCTTATTAATACTATTAGGTTTTTACTATTTAATAAGGGCGAGAGTCCTATGGGATTATCTCTATTAATCTAAATTGACCCTACAATTAGTACTATATATAGATCCACTATTAATATCTCCTCCTTATCGCTAGCGAATACTAAATATCCTTCTTCGTTTGGTTTTAGTAAATATAGTATAAATTAATCCTCCTTCTTAGTTTTAATAGTCTTCAGGTCTTCGAATTTCCGGAATAATATATCCGCTACTACGTTCTCCCTTCTAGATCGGTAGGTTATTTAGAACTGGTATTTGGATAGGAGCTTTAATTATTATATTTATTTATTATTTAGGATTCGTTTATTACTAAAATATTTTAATATTTGGTAGTTAGTAATTATTGTAAATAGGGCTACGCCTTTCAATTCTAGTTACTATTATTCTAAAGTATAAATAACTACTAATAGTTTTTTATTATAAATAGGATAGTTTAATTCTATTACTACTATAGTCTCCGAATAGAATACTATTAAATACTATTTACTATCGTCTTATTTTTGACTTATTACTCTAGTATAAACCCTATTAGATATATTTATTTCTACTTTAGTATTTCGACTATAGTCGAAATAAGTTAAGATTGGGGTGGATAATAATATATCTTTTAATTTATTGAACGTTTTTTAATAGCGATTTAACTATTGGAAGGGTAGATCCTTTTTTATTAAATTAATTAATAGTCGAGTAATATAATTGAAATCCTTTACGAATTTATAATAGAAGTTGTAGAACCCTAAAAAGGCTTAAACTCCTTTTATAGTAGTAGGCTACTTCTAATCCTTAATTGCGGATATCTTTTTAGGATCGATTGAAATACTATTTATACCGATAATGAAGTTTAAGAATTTGGTTTTCGTTATATTAAATTTATATTTCTTAATATTCGTTTATAGGCCCGCCTCTTAAAGTTTAATTAATACCTTCCGTACGTAATTATTATATTCCTTAATAGTATCCAAATAAATTAGGATATTATTAATGTACGTACTATAGAATATATTTAAGTAGTCTATTAGAATATCGTTAATAAACTATTAAAATAATAAAGGGCTATTAGTAAATCCGAATAGTAATACCTTATATTTATATAACCTATATTTGGTACGGAACGTTATTAAATCTTTATAGTTAGGGTATATTCTAATATAATAGAACGCTTATTAGATATTAATTTTAGAGAAAATTTTAGTTTACTTAATACGGGATAAAATCTTATTAATAAGAGGTAGGGGGTATCTATCCTTCTTTAATAAAGTATTAAATTTTTAATAATTAATATAAAAGTATAATCCCCTATTAACCTTTAGGACGAATAATATTAGGGCTACTTATAGTATTAAATTAATTTCAATAAAACCCTTTTATAAATTCTTAGTAATATATTTCTAATATTTTTCTAGCTCCTTTAGGGTTATTTTATACAATAAGTTATAATTTAGGTCGTTTGGGGATTTTTTTTTTTTTAGAAGAATTTAATAATTTACCTTTTCTCAGTGGGTTAGTAGGATATTTAATTTAAATTTGCTAAATATATCAATATAACTATAATATTAGGTAGGTAATCTTTCTAGAACTAGAGATTGGTATTCCTTATTATTTAGGGGTAATATTTAGTTTCTTATACTATCGATTAATCTATTAATTTCGTATAGGCTTATCGATTCTACTTTAACCCCCTATTGAAAGTAGTATTTAAATACTATTATATTTACTACTACTATATCCTTAGGTCTTTCCTTTATTTATCCAAATATTTTCTTTAATTAATATAGGCCCTGCTTATCCTTTAGGGGGTAATTTATTGATTAACGGGATACTCTAGTCGTTTTCGCGGCTTGTTCTATTTGAACTATATCGGCTTCTAAAGTATATTCGTATTTAATACCGTTGAAAAGTTCCTACTCTATCCGAACTATTTTAGATACCTCGGCGCTTCTAGTGCGGTATTTTAACATATATAGCTCCTTCGGACGCTAGTTTAGTAGTAATAATCCGTTATTAAGTAAAATTATAAATCTTAGGGGAGGGGTTGTAGCCTAGGCTACTTCCAATTCGGCTATCCGGTTTTATAGAGCTCTCTCTACTATTAACGTATTTTTAGGCTTAAATTCTATTACTCTATCTCCTATATAGATTTCCTTTTTTGCCCTTAATATTCTTAAGCCTCTTCCTATTTCTATTATTATTTTATCGAATTCCTTTATATTTTCTTTAATATCCTATCTTAATAAATAATATTTTATTTAGGAAAGCGTACCGTCGGTCCGTTTTTTATCCTCCCGAACTATTAACATATTGCGGCGGACTATATCTTTTTAATATTCAGGGCTATTTAGAAATTAGGATTGCTTTATTTAAATATTTCGAATATTAAGTACGGAGATTAGGGAATTTAGGAAGTATAAGAGTCGGTTATAATAGTTAATTATTACCCGGTATTATTCTAATTATATCCTTCTAATAATTATATTTTAATTAAGGCCGGGGAAGATAATTATTTATTCGTTATAGAATTTATAACCTTAGACGTATATATAGCCTTTTATAGTACGGTTAATAATATTGGGTTCGGTTTAGCGGTATAGCGTAACGTACCTTAGTTAAAAGTTATTATAAGCTTTAAATTATAGATATTGTAATTATTTAGTAAATATATTATTTATAATAAGGTAAGTATTTGCTCTTATATTAATTAAAGCTTTAATAGTAGAAATTAATAATTTATTTTAAATTATCTTATATTTAATTAAAAAAAAAAAACCTTTACTTAAATAATTATTTAATTGGAAAGTATTCGTAGTTACCGATGCTTTTATTATTGTTTCTTTTTTTATAATCGATATTTCTCCTAGGAAGGAGGCTAGTTTCCTTGGGTAGTTTAGTTTTTCGATTCTTCTTTAGGAATAGTCTCGGTTTCCTCCTCTTCGGAGTCCTCAATGTCCGACTCGGTAATTATAACTCCTTTAGGAATATCCGGCAAATTAACTATTATAACGTTAAATTGGGAGGCTTTTTGCTTCTTATAGGCTCGCTCGACGTAGGGGCGCTCGGGGCATTCGGAGGCTCGGTAACCTTCCTTTTTATAAATGAAATACTTACCCTCGGCTTGGAGTTAACGGTATTTCTCTACGCTAGGTTTTTTATAGAAGAAGGATAATCCTAGTAAATGGTTTCTATTCGGATTGGACGCCGAAGCCGCTATTATCTTCGTACTTAGTCCCTTATAACGGGACTTTTTTAATGGTACGGTTAAGGATATTACTATGTTTAATTAATAGTTTTCGTCGATAGACTAAATAATTATATAATAATCTTCGAAGTTCTTAGCCGAATTTAGGTAGATTGTAGTAGTAGGGTTACAGAGTCGCTTAGGAATTTTACGCTTCAAAGTAAGCTTCCAATAATGTAAGGGAATGTGGATTTGTCCCGCCAAGCGTACGAACTTGACCTTGAAGTTCTGGAACCGATTACTATCCCTTATTGTTAATTTTTTAAACTCTATATTAGCCTTTTCTATAGTATTTTTATTTAGGTAGCTTTCCTTGAGGTAGTTTAATAATCCCTCGATAGTAGTTAAGCGCGGGGGATTGCCGTTATATTTATAAATAAATAGTAAGATAGCCTCTCCGGCTTTTCTTCCTAATTGTCTTACGATAACGTTGAATATAGTCTATTTAGAAGCGAAGTAATTAACGTTAGTTTCCAATATACTACAGATTTAGAATAACTATATTTCGAAAGACACCCTATCCTTACTTAATTCGCTATAGAATAGGGGAATATTAAGTACTTTAATAGATTTCTTACTACGGTTACTAAAGGAGTAGGAAGAACGTTCGGAATTTGGTTTGGGCGAAATACTTAAGGATAGGCGAATAAAAACTTTCTCTATTTATTTCCTATAATATTTATTACTATTACCGTTAGATTAATCCGATTTAAACTTATTATCGGAAGAGTTAGGGTCGCTTATCCTATTTACTATTTATTTATTTCCTAGGATTTTATAGGTTTATAATAGTCTATTACCCGTATGGTTTTTGATATTCTGGGGGGTCTTATCGATAACCTTGGAAATTTTATAGGTTGGGGAAATTTATATTCTACGTTTCTTATAGAAATTATCTTACGTAAATTTAGCAAAGTTATTAGTAAATATTTATTTTACCGCTCCTTCGATAAATGCCTATAGTATTATAGTATTTTTAATTATTAAGGATTTTTTAAGGAATTTATTACTTTTTTCCAATATATCGGCTTTTTCTTCGGCAGCCCGGAATTTATCTTATAGTAAATCGATAGAGACGTTAACTATTTTTTTCTTATTCCGCAAAGGGAATAATTCGGTCTTTAGGTTATTAATTTCTTATTTTAATATAATAATTTAGTTTCGGAGCTTATTAGAACCTATTAGGACGGATGCCCCCTTGAATTTAGTTTAGACTTTCGTATTATTAAATTATACTATTAAGGTATTAATCTTACTTTTAAAACGGGTAATTTCAATTTAATTTATAATTCTTTCGGTAGTTAAGCCGTTTATATAAAACTTTATAGCTTTATTAATACGAAGATTATAATTAACTACAATTTTAATTAGTAATTCGTTGTATAATACCCGGTATCGCTTAACCTTTTTACGTTCTTTATATAAATCGTCCTCTAATTACCGGCGGTTAGCTTCTAAATCGGTAATACGATTTTACTAATTAATATCCCCTCTAATAATCTTTGTAGCGATATTACACTTATCCTTAATATAAGCGATAATTATATTTTACTCTTTAGTCTTCTAAATAAAATATATAATAAAGGAATATATTTTATAGATTATAATATTTATATACCCAGTTATTTCTATTAAATTATTAATAAACGTATAGAAGGTTTAAAGAAATAAAAAACGAATATAAATTTCGTTCTATATTATAATAAGGTTTTAATTATAGGCGTTTATAAATTAAATTAAAGTTATAGTTCTTTTTAAGGAATTTAGAGTAGGGGATCGCTAACTATCTTTTATAAAAGGTTAGAAATATAGGTACTTAAAATTACGATAATTAGTAAATATATCGGTTATATAGTTCGTTCGGTCGATTATATCGCCTATTAAGTCGTCGAAGGAGGGGGTAAAGCGTTTGCCGCCTATTTTAGGCACTATATTAGTTTAATAAAGGTCCTATATTTACTATAGAGTATAATTAGCGAAGTCTTTAATTTTATTACTCTTCTTTAAAGTAGTCGTTAGGATTAATTTATTAAATTTTCGGGTATTTAACGATATACACTTAATAAATAAACGAATCGAAGGGACTTCGTCTTAGATATTGCGGATAGATTCAATATTGAACCTTATCTTTCGATATTATAGTAGTTAGGAGCCCTTAAAGGGACTATCTATAGTAGGCTTACCCTTAATTAGAAATAGGCGGCTTAGAGTACTTTATTATATTATAATACAATTATATAGAGCAGATAAATTGCGTATTGCAAAAGAACTAGGAGGTAGGTAATTTTAATCTTAATTACTAATAGAAGGGGTAAATAATTAATTTATTTGGGGTAGTATTAGGTAGGCGATAGTAGGGGAAGGTATTTCGGCCTCTTTACTATTAATATCAATATAATTTATAATATAACTTTCTATTATTAGATTGCCCTTAGGCTAACCGCCTAGGTTATTCGTTATATCGGGGTTTATTACTCTTAATTATAGTAAATACGGATTTCGAAGTAGGATTCTTCGGTATTAGGTTCTCGCTACAATTGTAACTAGTCGGGTTTTCGCGATTCGAATAATTAGTTATAGCGATTTTAAGTACTATTGGGTTTTTGTTGCTGCTAATTGCGATTAAGCAGACAATTTCGGGTATTGATAGTTTGGGATATTATAATTACTATCCCCGGTTGTATAATGGGTTTAGCTTTAATATTATGTAAGGGCGTATATAATTACAAGAGTAAGTTAACTTAAGGAGGTTGTAGTGTAAGTTAATATAATATTAAAGTTAAAGAGTAAAAAGGGAAAAAGTATAAAGGTGGGCTGGCTGTACGAGGTTTTGTAGAGTGCGCGCGCTAAGCTCTATTAGGGTGTAGTGGGGCGTGCCGTGAAGGCGCGCGACCACGTAACCTCTGGCATTTCAGGCTGTTATGGTTCTGGGCCATGACAGCTAGTATTAATATAATAAATAAAATAATAGTATATACAAAACGGTTAAAAAGCTTAAAAAGTATCGAACTATCTATATTATATTACTAAAATTAAATATCTTTAAAGTATACTCTATCGTCTTCTTCGTCTTTATACCTTCTTACTTCCTCTTTGAATATTCTTTTTTAATTGTCCTATAGTAATAACCCCTCCGACTTTCCCCGTCGCCCCCCTACCGCTTTCCAAATAAACCCTAATTTTATTTATTCCTTTTATTACTAAAAAAGCTATACATATAGCTAGTATACCTAACTAAAACTACCGAACACCTACTACGAATATAGTATAATAAACTATTTTATAGTAGCGTACCCGAACTGAACCTATTATAATTATAATTAAATCAGCTATTTAATATAGAATTGCCCTATCCCTATAAATACCCCCTTATACGGAGCGAATATTAAGCCGATTATAATTAGAACGGCGGCCGCAACCGCTTAGGATAATATAAATAAATTATAAATATATTTAAAAACGAAGTTATTAATAAAGATTTATAGAGATTAATAAAGTATATAAAGGTTAATAAATTTAGGCGTAGAATTAAACTTAATTAATAAGTATCTATTCCTATTAAATATAAAAATTAATCTAATACCCTATTATCTTATTAATTTCTCCCTTTAGCCTATTCCTATATATAATACAATTACCTATTTTATTAAAATACGTAACTCTTATAATACTAAACAGATAAAGTAAATTACTTTTACTATAATTAAATCCCCGGCCGTAGAAATTATCTTTAATTACCTCTAATTTTATAAATAGAACCCTAATATCAATTAGCGGCAATAATCATTTTAATTTCGTATTAAGACCAGCAATTTCGTATTAAATATAATACTAGTAAAGGAAGTATATAACGTTACAATTATCTTAGCGGGGCTTCAATAGAATTTAATTCTACTATTAAACCCTTAGGAAATAATAAAAGTAGAAGAAGGTTTCTACCCTCTTGCATATACGAATATTCTATTCGAAATCCCCTCTTCCTTAATATTAAAGTTCGTAGCCCTACCCGTTATAACAGAATTAGCCGAATCGCCTCTAATCCTTACCCCCCTAGTAAAGGTTTTTCGAATAATACTTAATAGCGTCTACCCTACCCTAATACCCCCCACAAAGCTAGCGCTACTATAACCCCTAAAATTACTAAAGGAAATAAAAGGCGAACCTACTATTCTTAAATTAATTATCCTATTAGAATATAAAGAATTCTAATTAGTATTCGAAATTTTAATTATACCCTTACCCTAATACGACTAGCTAAAGTATTATATTAATTTAATCGAAAGGGAATTAGCGCCTTAAGGACTAATTTATATACTAAATATTAAAAAATTAAAAATATTACGCGAATAGCTAGTAGAAACACTCTAAAAAGAATAGATTCATCCCTCTATCAACCTAACGGACGCCCCTATTATCTTTATTCTAAAAAAAAATAGAAAGCTAAAGCTCTATATTAATTTTAGGGCGCTAAATAAAGTTACGAAGAAGAATCGGATAGTATTACCTCTTATTTAAAAAATTCTTAATCAGTTATCGTCGGTTAAAATCTTTATAAAATTAGATTTAAAGGATATATATTATAGGATTTAGATTCGAAAAGGAAATAAAGAGAAGACGGCGTTTCGTACGAAGTACAAGCACTATAAATTTTTAATTATACTAATAAAATTAATAAACGCACTAATAATATTTTAAATATATATTAATAATACATTAGTAAGGCTAATAGATATAATATATATTACTTACTTTAATAATATTCTAATTTATAGTAAGAATGAAAAAGACTACGTTAATTATATTAAGGAAGTCTTTTAACGGTTGTAAGATTATAACCTTTATATAAACTTAAGTAAGTACGAATTTTATATAAAGTAAATATTATTCTTAGGATATATTATTTCCTTAGAAGGTATATTAATAGATTTAAAGAAAGTAATAACAATTGTAGAATAGGAGGCTCTAGCGAATATTTATAATATTTAAATCTTCCTAAGGTTTATAAAGTTCTATTAATACTTTATAATATTATACTCTAAAGTAATTACACCCCTAATAGAATTATTAAAGGGGGATAAACGAAGGCTATTCGAATTTATAGTAGAAGTAGAAAAAGTATTCGAAGAATTTAAAAAACTATTCTAGGAAGTTCTTATATTATACTACTTCGACCTAACATTATAAATCCGAATAGAGATAAACGTATTAAATTTTATAATTAAGGCGGTTCTTATATAATTATATAGTAATAAATAGTACCTAATAGCTTTCTTTTCGAAAAAGAAATCGCCGGAGGAAATTAAGTATAAGGTTAGAAATAAAGAACTATTAATAATCGTAGGAGTATTGAAAGTATAAAGGTAATACCTATTATATATAGATAAACTGTTCCTAATAATCACAAATTATTTAAACCTATAATATTTTTAAAATAAAGAACGGGCGAATGTAAAATAAAATTAGTAGGCATTAGAATTAGTAGTATATAACTTTAGGATTGAATATTATTTAGGAAAATTAAATCCAATAAATAAGCTATTAAAGAAATTATAATTATAAAAAAGAAAACCGGAAGTAAAGGGCGACTACCTATTAATAAAGGTTATTAAAGGGAGCGAAGAAAAAGGTTAGACGATAAAAGAAAGTTAAGTATCGAAAGTACTAGTAAAATAAGTAATTTTAATTAAAAAAGAGGCTTAAAAAACAATAGTAAAAAAAAGGGAATAGTAATAGAATATAAGTAAAATAAAAAAAGGCTAAGTATTAGAGGACGAAAGGGCCGAATTATAAGAAGAAAAGCGGAGTTTGTAGGGGGAAAATAAATTAAATAGGGAGGAAAGGAAGTAAAAGGAAATCGAGGGTAATAGCAGAAAGGATAAAATAATAAAGAAAAGGGTAAAATTTATAAATAAAGCTACTACTAAATTAGGGAGGAAGGACGAAAGTATTATTATAGGAAATATTAGTAGGTATATAGTAATAGCGAAGGTATAAAAGGACGAAGAGTAACTATTAC
>NW_011929461.1:23061-24830 GCF_000182925.2 Neurospora crassa OR74A
AAAAAAATTACACTAATATAATAGACGTACAATAATTATTTCTATACTACTATTAAAAAATCTCCTTCGGAACTACTCTTAGGGTATTATTTTTAAGGATTAATAAACCCAGAGCGAGGGCGGAGGATAATCCTATTAATAGTAACTATTAATTAGATCGACGAACTACTTCGTAGGCGGGTAAAAATTATAATAATTCTAAAGGTTATTAATTAAGGGTATATATATTAGTATAATAAAGTTCGGAAACTAAAGGAATTTAATATTGGAAGCTAAGTTTTACTTAATATAAAGTATATTAAATAATATTACTTAAGCGTTAAGTTAGTAAATAAATTTTTAGGACCCTTCTAAATTACCAAAGTTATTAGGGAAAAGAAGATAGTATACTAATTCGCACTCCCTACGTATTACTAAATCTACCCAATATTCCTTATTACCCTACTAGAGCCGTACTATAGGGATCCCGCTGCGGTAATACTACAAAGGGAAGTTGTAAATATTAAAAAAAATAATATTTAGTACGAAATTAAAGTAATTATAAAGTATTATAAATCTAGCTATTAATATTAATTCTAAGTTAAATAGAAGGGGTATTTAGACGATGAGAATTCGTAGGTTTTATAAAAGGATATAAATTACCTAAACCTTCTTAAGGAATATAAAGCTAAGGAAATATAATAGCGGCGTATTAGTAATAGGCTAATTATTAAATTAATAAAAATTAATTAAATAGAGGAAGGAGAATAGTAATTATTTAAAAACGCAAAGTAGAGATATAAAATATAAATGTAAAACGCAAAATATAAAGTAAAGATATAAAACGTAAATATAAAATATAAAATGCAAAGTAAAGATGTAAGATATAAATGTAAAATGTAAAATGTAAAGTAAAAACGTAAAATACAAATGTAAAACGTAAAATACAAAGTAGAAACGTAAAATATAAATGTAAAATGCAAAATGTAGACGTAAAACGCAAATGTAAAATATAAATATAAAATATAAATATAAATTGCAAAGTAAGGATATAAAATAGAAATATAGAGTAAAAAGATAAATTAGAAATATAAAATAAAAATACAAAATAGAAATATAAAATAAAAATACTAAATAGAACGAAAAATAGGAAAGGAAAGTAGCTTAATTTAATATAAGATACTAATAAAATACTAAATAGAATATAATCCGCATTTTCCATTATCGCCCTAAATAAAAAAATCCTTAATAATATCTACTATTATTAATATAGAATTAAAACCTACAACCTTAAAAGGAATATTCCTATACACTACCGCGCTTATTAATAATATTCGTAAATATTACCTTATACTATTTATTTATAATCCTCCTTCGTAAATTCTAATAATTTATCCAATTTTCTATTTAGTAATACTAATTTCCTATTAACCGACTAATATTAAGGATTATAATTACAACCGAGGGAGGAAGGGATACGAATAGGAGTATTCGGTATAGAAATATTTATAGGAGAGTTAAGGGGGGCCGCCGGATTAATATTAATATTAATATTACTAATACTATAATAGTCTAATTTCGAATAACCTTTATAATTAAAATTAGGAATATAAAGTATTCTAAGTAATATTGTAGGGAGACTGTTATTAATTAAACACATTTATATTATAGCCTAAAACACCGCTGCGGAACAATATAACTATTATAAGAGGGGGGTAGGCAAGGGGCTATTAGTATTAGTAAGGCGTACAATCTCAACTACTATATTCTATATAGCGTTCCGCAAATTG
>NW_011929461.1:24930-60604 GCF_000182925.2 Neurospora crassa OR74A
TTTCCGCGGCGTCGGGTGTGCGGCGGAATCCTAATAGGGAGTGCTTTTCGGGAATGCGGGGACGGTCTTCCGTATTAAAAGTATTATCTTAGGTAGGCTTATTTTCTTCGAGTAATTTATCGGGTCTATTGAAATTATTGAATTCGGCCTAATCTATTACTATATAGGCGAAATTTTCACATTCTATAATTATACCAATTCTGGCGCGCTTTAGAATAGTTAGTATATTAAATAGATTATTATTCTTTATAAGTACTACTTAAGGGGTTTTATTAGTAATAATAGAATTAAGGGCTTGGGGGAGTTTAGTAGAAAATTTAAAACTTCTGCCGGAAGGTAGTGGCTTGTATGTGACCGGTACGTAGGCTTATTAGTCCGGCTTAATCGCAATTTCCCTTTCTATTATTACTTTTCGGTAGTAAGAATTAAATCTTTTATTAATAGTAAAGCTTGTCTTAAATCCTTCTAATTGCTTAAAAGTTATTTCTATATTCCTATAATCAATTACGCCGCCCTTAGAATCTATAAAGTTATTAGCCAGTAAGGTATTGGTATTTAATGAATTTATTACCTAAGCCGACTTTTTAACCTTTATTAAGGTTGGTATTAATTTAGCATCCTTGTTTATAAAGTATAATTAAAAGGTTGCCTATTTTTACGTACTAGAATCGCTGCTAACTCTTCGGATACGCTTAGTTAGTTTAATAGTAATTGTGTAGTCTAATTTACCGAATAGGTTCTATAAGATTATTAATCGGCTAGTTCCTAAATCGATATAGACTTTAATATATAGTTCGTTTAGTGCTATTTTAATATTGATTTTTAAGTAGGTGTAAGTCGATAGGGGTCTTTACTCTATATTTTCTTCGTTAATTTCAGGTATTTTTTTTATTACGTATCCGGTTAGGTAGGTATTTGGATTAATTAGTAGTACTATAGGGATATCGTTGATATTATATTCTATGAAGTTTATTGGGGCTTTTGTATCTTCGTCCTTTCTAGTTTTATAACTTTTTAGGTAGGCGAAAAGTTTGTTCTTAGAGTTTAATTAAGCTTTATAATAGCTATACTTAGTTCTTATAGTGTTGTCTATTCTCCTTGCCTCCGTTTTTACTGCTATAGATTGGCGGTATTTCTTAATATATATTTTAGTTATGGTGTGGGAATCGAAATACTTTAGATATTTACTATAGGTTAATTTAGTATTAAAAATATAGTAATTTAAATTAGTTATAGAAGAATTTGAAATGTTGTTAGCGAAGTGGATTTTGTTGCGTGCCTTTAAATCCTTATTATAATCTTTGGATTTGTCCTTGGAAGTATTGTTCCGCCGATTATTGTTTTTTAGCTTATTGGATCGGTCCCTAGAATAGTTCCTAGACCGGTTTCTAGAGTAGTCTCTAAAACGGTTTTTAGAATAGTCCTTAGAATAGTTTCCCGAAAAATCCCTAGATCGGTCCCTAGAGAAGGAATTCGTCCGGTTCTATTTACTTATTCCTTTAAGGGTAGTATTGCTTTTGCTTTCCTTAGAATTATTTAATTTATAGTTTTTTATTATTAAATATAAGTAGCGATTTAGTGCGGTGGTATATAGTAAGGCTTTGGATTCCTCGAGTGATTGTATATAATTGGGGAGTAGGCCCTTCTTAGGAGGGGTGGGGAGGAAGTAATAGATATTTATATTTAGGCTAGACTAAATTTGAATTATAATGCTGTACCAATTATCGCTATTTTTATTTAGGACGCCTATTACTCTACTGTAGCACAATTTTTATTAGACGAATTTAGTAAGGGTATTCTTATTTTTAGCGACGGTTTGTAATATTAGAGTAGATTCGGTAAATTTGCGAGTAGCGGTTATTAAGTTTGGGGTGAAGTGTATTATTAGTACGTCTATTAAAATAAGTAGCCCGCCTATACGCAAATTGTATCTAGTATTAAGCGATACTTCGTTAGTCTATTAACGTATAGTAGGTCCGTTTAGTAGTATTTAGAATATAACTACTATCTATCTTTCTATAGCCCTTCCTAAAATGGGGTCCTTAGTAAAGGACTTTAGACGGTCTATAAAAGAGTAGATATTAATATAAATTATATTCTTTCTATTAAATACTAAACTAAAGTCGTTTGGATTATTATAGTAAGGATTAAATTGGCTAATATCTTTTCTATATAGACGGTCTTCTCTAAATGCGAAAGTAATATCGTCTAGCGCTAGGTTTTAGGCAGCCTTCTAGGCGGTAGACAACTTAGGCGTTAGCTCTACGTAGGCTGGGTCGCCTTGTAGCGTATTTATAGCTTTAGTAAAGAATATTTCTAAGTCGGTTGGATTAGTACCGGTGCTTAATATATTAAAAATTTACCGGTACATATTCCTTTATTTTAGTTCTAGTATCGATAAGTACTATAGTTTATCGAAGGAGGGCTTAGTTAATCCTTTTATTTATAAACTATCCGGGTTATTTCCTATTGCCCCATCCACTTCCTATATTCCTATTTCTTTTATTAATTATAATAATCTTTATACTATTTACTCCAAATTGTCTATTTTTCTCAATAATAAGTCTTTAATTCCTCTATAAATAGCGTAGTTACCTTTTTCTACGTTATTATCTATATTACTTACTATTGCCTCTAAATTTATTATTCTATTAGTAATTTTTATAATTTTAGATTTGGTAATAGTTAGCCTTGTTTCTATGCCGGTAATATGCAAGTTTACCTAGTTAACTACCTTACTTATACTTTCTATTTATTTAGTTGCTTTATTAATACTTTTTTGTAAATTGGTAAATTTATCTTTTAATTATTAGGCAAATAGCGTATTCTAATCGTTATGTTTTAATAATTCGTTATTTAATATTTTAATTTCTTTATTTAGGGCTAGATAATCGTCTACTTCGGCTTGTCTAGTTACGTATAATTACTATTTAAAATAATTAAGTAAGTATTATAAGTAAAATATAGAAGATTTATTATTTTTATAGTTATTAGGCTATCCTTCTAGTTTTGGTAGTTCCTCCTTTAATAGATTTATAGTTTTAAATTCCTATTCCCGTACCCGGCGTCCTTAGTTTTTCTTAACTAATTTTTCTCCCTAATCCTCCGTCTCTTTAATTATCGTTCTCAAAAATGCTCTAATATTAGGTCGGTAATTAATTAACTTTAGTAGTAATTTGGGGGCTAGTATTTCGTCCTCTAATTTATTTTCGAGTAGTAGTAGGATTTAGGCCTAGGCGTCTATAGTAGGTAGTTGCTTATCGTATTGTAACTTACTCGGGGGAAGCCGGTCGGGTTGTAACCTTTTGTTAGGTTCGTACCTAGGAGGTTTATTGCTAGCCGGGTTAACTATTTTGAAATTATTTAGAGGAATACGGCGTATAGTACTTATTAAGTAAGTAATAGAGGGAGTAAAGGATACCGTCGTCCTACTCCTATATATATTTTAAAGACGGAGGAAACTTTTAGTATTGATTAATATAAGTTAGCCGGATCTAGGTAGTAAAAATACGTCGCTACTCTTCTAGTAAGCTAGTTTTCGTTGAGGTAGGGTAATAATAATAATAGGTGCGGGATAGTTAAATTGCGTTGCGCGAGGATGTGCTTTTAAGTATTTATAATACTACCGTACCTATCTCTCTATACCTTAATAGTTAAGATAGACAATTATAATTTGTAGGATAACTTCATCTTCGTTTGAAATTAGGATTTAACGCTATAATTAAAATAATTCGGATAGGTCGGTAAAAATTACACATTTATACGTATTTAATTCAGGGCTCAACGCTGTAATTTAGACGGTATAAGTCGTACTAGGTTGCTGTACGTAGTAGTAAAATTGTTAATTAGTTGTAACATTCTTAAAAAAGTTTTATAGAAAAGCGGTCGGTTAGTTTGATTGTTTAATTGTAGTTACTATTTAATACGGAAGTTTGGGATTCCTATAGAAGACTATATATTTTGGTATTCTATGTAGGAAGTGATGCCCCTCCAAGGTTAGACTAGAGGCGGCTTTGTAATTACCCTTAAGTAGGTAGTTATAAGGCTTCTAGAAGCCTCTATCCTACCTATGAATGGGCGCTTTGGCAAAGGCGGTTAACAAAGGTTTTGAGAACCTTTGTTGCCGGTATTGCCAGCCCGGTGCCTACTAGTGACCTCTGGCAGGCAATAGGGCAGTCTATCTATCTATCTAACGTACATGTCCTATATTATCGATAATAGCGATAAAATCGTTTTTAATATTAGAATTGTATTTAGGACGTCCGATTACCCCCCTCTACAATATTGTATTAATTGTATATTAAAAACGTAAGTATTAGGGCGACTGGAAGCATTGGGGGCGGGTTAGCGTTAAACCAATACGTACCTAGGGCGACTGGAGCCAATATAATAATAATAATACTCCGAACTAGTATAGAGCCGGTAGAAGCTTCGGAAACCTCGGACTTATTTTAAGAAGAACGAAAGAAGTTTATAAAGGAGGTTATAAACTTTCCTAGTATTAATAATCCGCCTACTGCCCGGATAGTATAAATTGAAAAACTTTTCGAAATTGCGGTAATTACCTTACGTACCTAAGGTTAGAGCCCTTAAACTACTAATAATAATATAAAATAGCTCCGGAACGATGTTAAAAAATTAAAAAAAATAATCGTTAAAATTATAAAGACTTAGAAGTCCCCCCTTCCGAAGTCCTAAACTATAATCACTATAGGCCCGAACACCCCCCCTACGAATATAAAGAAACTTTATTTTGTACTAATAAGTATTTAAGCTATTGTCCTCCTCCGGGCCGAACGGTACTTAATTATAAAATTAAATAGAATACTCCTACCGGTTAATAAAGAATAATAAATAGTAGTAGAAACTATCGATATAATTAATAAAAAATACCCTAAGGCCGAAGCTAAGGCGGTAATAAAACTACACTTTAATAAAAACTATATAATTATATTTAGTAAAGAAGGTAAATATTAGAATTTTAAAAACTAAATTTAAATAATATATATCTTCTATTAAGACGCTACAATTGCTTTTAAAATAGTCTCAATAATAATTTACAATATACTATAAGCGTTTATTAATAATTTAAAGCTTAAAGCGCTAGTAAAGGGTTTATTCGAAAAGAATAATATTAATATTATTAAGCAAAAGTATAGTAGAGGAAATATAGGAGCGAAAGGGGCTCCCTACTATTCGAAATACTAATAGTAAATAATAGAGCGCACCTAACGAAGGACTCCCTCTTTTAAATAGGTAATACCTTCTACTATAAACCCTTTAAAAGAAATATAATCCCCTAATAATATTATAATTATTAAGAATTTAACTACCTAAACCGTTTCTACCCTAATAAGAAAGAAGTATAGTACCTTTACTATACCGAAAAGAAATACCCAAGCGTAATTATAGTAAAATCCGAAGCTAACTACCCCTTTAATTAATAGCCCGAATTTAAGAAGTACCTCCCTTACAATTATAAAGGATATACCGCAGTATCGAATAAATACCTATTTATAAGAATTATATAAGGCTACGTTATAATAGCGTTTATAGAACGATTACGAGAATATACCCTATAACCTACGTTAATTATAATTAATAAAATACTAACCCCGAACTAAAATTAGAACCACTAAAGGACTACCTAAGAGGCTTTTACTACCCTCCAACGGGTTTATTCTAAAATAAATAATAGTAACGTTAATATCCCTAACGCTTTATTCGAAGATTTAGAAACCTAATAGTAGGAAGTCTAATTTACTAAAAAGTATAATACCTATAAAAAGGAGTACTAGCTACTTAGGGCCTACTTTAAAAAAGCGCGCGCAAAATAGTAATAATAGATTATTAATATAATTAATATTGTACGAAAGTCGAATCCCTAATTACACTAAAAGTTTACTAAATTCCGACTATTAATTTAATAAATTTAAAAATCCTCTATTAGAATATAGCGAAGTTATACAATAGAATAAAAATTGTATTCGAAATAAAAGATTAATATAATATTATAATAATATAGGAATTAGGCCGAAGTATAGCTATAGGAAGTATACCTAATATTAAAGTATTCCGCTATTAGGTATTAAATAGCACCAACTAAGGACGTACAACAATGTACATTAATAAACGCTTTACAATTAAATAGTAGGACTATAAATAGGGTAATAATTAAGTAATAGTACAATTTAGAAGGGGAATTAAGGAAGTATAGGTATAATTAATATATTTACTAATTTAGGACTTAAAACCCGAAGCGAACTAATAGACACCCTTAAAAGAAATCGTATTAAGGCTAAAGGGAAGGGATATTATTATAAGCAATATAAATTTCTACTATCCGAATTAGGATATTTATAGGAGAGAGAATTAAAGTAATAGAATACTCCTAATACTAATAGTTAATTATTAATTAATTCTCGCAACGTTATATAGTAAATTAATAAGGCTAAAGAATATAATAAGAAACGAGCTCTATAGTATAATAAATTACACTTAAATTATAAAATTACTATACACTATATATTAAATAATAGAAGACGGAACGCTAATTGGATCCGACTACTAAATATAATCGGTAGTTATATATATTAAAATTATAAAAAAGCTAATAAAAACCAATACGGAATATAATTAGATATTTATAAATATTAGGAAGGTTAAAGAATTCGCTAACGAATATATTATAATTCTATAAATAATTTCAATAATAAAAGGGCTAGAGGAAATAATAAATTAACTAATAGCCTAATTAATTAAGATTATAAATAAAGCGGTACTAATGTAAGGGGACAGCAGAGCGATACGCAGGTGCTGGCCTTATGTGTGTATATTAAGGTTCTACGAAGAAAGAAAGGATAAAACGCTACCCTCCGGGTCGCTCGAGTACTAGAGTTTAAATAGCCGTACGCTCTGGTGGCTGCCTTGTGGCCTGAGGCCGTTAGAAAATACTCTAAAAGACCGGGTGCCGGAGGTTTAGTACCGCAGTCTGAATTAACTAAAGCAATCTCAATATTAGCTACCGTTTTAGTACTTAAATTTAGTTAGTTAGAGCTAAATATCTAGTCGGGCGTTAGTCCTATAATATTAGCCTCCCCTTTCTCCCTCCAACTATAATTGCGCGTTATAATTAATATTTATATTACCCTTATTTTACTCCTCCCCTACTTTATATTCTCCTTTTTACTCCTTTAATAAATAATTACAACTATATTATACGTATACTTTTAACCCCGCTTTAGAATACCTTTAAATATTTATTATTAACCTTTAATTATAGTACTAATTCTAATTAAAATCCTTTCGGGCTCCGGCTTACTATTCTAATTCGTTATTACCCGGCTATAATTACTCCTACGCCCGCGCCCGTCCTTATACTTATACCTATATTTATTCTTACGCCTATACCCGCTTTTACGTTAGCTACTACTATTATTCCTATACCTACTATTATTATTACTCTAGCGCCTACACTAACTCCTATTACTATACTTATTCTAACTCCCACTACGCCGGTTTTTCCAATACCCTAGACCCTTAATAGTAGCGGCGGTAGTAATAGCAATTACTATAAATTTATTAAGGCCTTTATTAAAAGTACTATAATTACTTAATATTTTTGCTATATAGCGTTAGAGGATTATAGTATTTACGTACCTAACGAGGGTAAAGGTTATTACGTACCTTGTGTGTATTCTAAGAATTCTATTACTTACTAGTAGTAGCCCTCTATTATTTAAAAATAATATTCCTCCTAGTTGGAAGAGAGCTACTTAAGCAGTAAGGTTCTATCTTACTAATTTTTTTAGTGTACAGTAGTTTCGGCTTAAAACCTCGAATAATTAGCGGCCGAGGGCTATATAACTCTATAAATTTCCTCGAGTCCCTTCGTTCTATTTTAATTATTACTTCAATTTTAAAAATATTACTTATTTTATATTCAGTTATTCTGTTAATAAAGCGCTACTAGCCCCCCTTTTTACTATTATAGTATTTCTAATTATAATTCCGAATATCTCTTCGTCCTCGGCCTCGACTTTAATTACAATATTTAAAAGATTAGAAGTTCTAGAAGAGAATTTTGGGGCTTTTTATATAAATTAGGGTAATTTAATAGCTTTATAATTGTTATTATTCGTTAAATTATTTTTAATTAACTATAAATCGGTTGCTTTAATAAACGCTACTATAGAATTTACTTGGGATACTGAATATACTACTGTTATAGCCGCTATTTACCTAAATACCCTTATTATTAAGATTAATATTCGGATATTTAGAGTAATTTAATTCTTTTAGAAAAGGGTAGCGGCCGGGGCGGTAGGTACCATTTTTAGCGAATTAGTTATAGAATTAGAAGTTCGTATTAAGAAATTAGAGGAGTAGTATAGGATAATAGAGGGGGATAGGGTATTGCCGGGGGAGGAGGAATTATATATTCGTTTAAGTATATTATTTAGTAAGGAGGAGGTAGTAGGTACTAGGGAATTAGAGGAGGAAGAGGAATTAGGGGAAGGGGTAATAGATATTTAAATATTGGAAGAGGATTTAATAGTATTAATAGAAATAGTATAGTAGGAGGGGGATACCCCCGAAGAGAAAATTTAATTAAAGAAGGTAATTCGGTTTTTAAATTCGGTAGAGGAAATTACTTTTCTTCTGAAGAAGAGGAGAAGATTATAGGTTTTCTACGGTAGTATAATTATAGTATTATCGTTTCTAAATAATATAATTAAGTTAAGTACTAGGGTAGTATTAAGTATTAGAGAGTTTTAAATATAGTAGGTTAATATTAGTAGCGTTTTAAATTAATAATTATATTTTTTATTTCCGGGTATTAATTTTACTTACTTTTCTTACTCTACTAATATCTCTCCTTTTATAAATTTATTTAATAGTTCGTTATTAATTCGAACGTCCCTATATTACTTCTCGAAGAATTCGAATGCTTTAATATTTTAAAAGTCTCCGAGTCGGTACTACGAAGGTTTGTAATATCCTTTCTATTTTATAAAGGCTATCTATTTAATTAGGGGCCTTCTAATATATAAGATTTTTTTTATATAATATTCTTTCTCTCTTTCTATAATTATTGGCGGCGGTTATTCGTTAATTACAATTTGGCCCGGTAAGGGATTTTTAGTAGCCTATTGGAAGAAGTTAATATAGAAGACGTTATAAATATTATTTAGGAAGCCCGAAAGCTCTATAATTAGAGGTAAGAGTACTTTCGAAATTGTATACTTAGCGTATAATTAATTTAACTTCTTCTTAGGCTTTAATAAAGTATAATTCTTAAGGTTAAACTATACTTTATTACCGACTTAGAACCTCTCTACCGGCTAATAATTATAATTAACGAACCTCTCTTATTCCTAAACCGCTATAGTTATTATAATTTAATATAAGTCTATAATTTATAATAGTTTTTCAATAAATTACTAAGCCCGAACGTCGGTAAATATATAAAAGTTTCTAATAGTTTTAGGGACTATTAGAACTATTAATTCTAAGTTAAATCCGTAGATTATAAAGAAGGGAGATATATTAATTAAGGTATTAATACGGTTATTAATAGCGAACTATATTAATGGGCACTATTTATATTAATTATTTTAAATTTAATTAATATATATTTTTAGGAAGGTTTATATTTCCTAGTTTATTTATTTTAGGCCGCCGTTAATCTAGGGATAATAAGCGGTATTAAGAAATTGCTTAATTCCAAGTAATTCGTAGAATTTGCTCTAAAACCGCCCGGTCTAATTAGAACCCCGGTTATTAATTATAGATTATAGCTATCTATAATACTTTATAAAGTAATTT
This sequence comes from Neurospora crassa OR74A, assembly GCF_000182925.2. Taxonomy (NCBI): domain Eukaryota; kingdom Fungi; phylum Ascomycota; class Sordariomycetes; order Sordariales; family Sordariaceae; genus Neurospora; species Neurospora crassa. Next base: position 34,759 of record NW_011929461.1, read on the forward strand.
ATAAATTTCTCAGCGTAAATTTCGGTATTTATTAATAGTATTAGTTCTAATATTATATTTTTATTAAAGCGGTCCTTAATAACGAATAAGCAAATATTACCTCTAATTAATAGGAGGTTCGTAATAAAGTCTATTTAAACCTCTTAGAAGAATTAATTTAGTACTAATATTAATTAGAATAACCCCTTCCTCTAGGTTCTCTAATATTTAATAGAACTATATATATAGTAATTACGTAGGAATTACCTTATATAGATTCCAAGTAATAGTTAGTAGAAGTAGTAGATTAGGGTTATAATAGTGCCTTTTCTACCGGAGTGCCCGAGTGTTTGAGAGTTGTATGTAATTTGGATAATACGGGTGTGGAGTATATTGAGTTTTTGGTTAGTATTGGATAGCTTTACAGTTTCCGCTTCGGTAATTACTGGGTACCTAGGGATTTATAGCCTCCCTTAATATTTTAAGCGCCTAAGGTTGTTAATAGAATAATTAACTATTTGAATTTTAAATTTAAAAGAGGGGGGTAAATCCCTTATATCGTTCTTTACTATTTCGAAGACTTGCTAGTATACAACGTCCCTTCCTATTGTAGAATCTTAGAGCTATTGTAAATTTGGATTTTTAAAGACTTTTATACCCTTCCTCCGAATTATTCGAGAACTCTAAAGAGCTATTACTAAAATATAGATATAATTATATAAAATAGACTCGGGAATAAATTAGAAGTCTCGAGCCTCTCTATCGCCTTTAGTAGGACGGTTTTATTCCCTTTGAAATAGTATATCCGGTACTACTACTTTTTTACCCGGCCGATATTAAAATTCGAAAGGGAATTTAGAAAGGTATTCAGCCTAGTAGGTTTACTATTTAGATAAATATTACTAAATTATAAAGTATTTTAAATTATAATAATTAATTAGGATAGTAAAATTATTATAATTATATAATTTAATTTACTACTCTTATAAGTAATCGACGATCGCTAGTATTTCTTTATTATAAATAGGGTAATTATATTCTACTAACTTCAATTTCCTTGAATAAAAAGTTATTATACGCTATTAGCTATCTATTTCCTACGTTAGATAGCTCCCGAAAGTAAACCTATTGTAATTAGCTTCTAAGAATATTAGGTATTCGGAGTCCTATTTGGTAAATATAAGCGTTCGAGTAAATAGAATTTTAAATAATTAGAATACCTCTTTATATATTACTAACTATTCAAATAGAACTCTTTTGCCGGTTAATATTGTAAGTAGTGCAGTTATTATAGTAAATTTGAGTATAAATATTCAATAATAGTTTATAAATCCTAAGAAATTCTAAACCCCCTTATAAGATATTAGAGCATCCTATTCTAAGATAGCTTTAATTTTCTTAAAGTCTACTTAAATACTTATACTAGTGTAAATAATAAATTTTAAATATTTAACCTTCTTAATAGCGAATTCGTACTTATTAGGGTTTAAATAAAGCCCGGTATTTCGGAAATATTTGAATATTATACGGACTTTCTATATATAGTCTTTTCGAGACCCATTAGTAAAAATAAGGATATTATCTATATACGCCGAATAGAAGTTATTAAGAAATTCTCGTAATATTTGGTTAATATACTATTAGAAGGTAATTAGAATACTATATAGCCTAAAGGGGACTACCAATTACTTAAATAAGCTATAGCGCATTCGAAACGCTATTTTATACTCTTCTCCTTCTACTATTCGGATTTTATAAAAGGCTTATACTATATCTACCTTAAAGAACTACTTTATTCCCTTAAATATTCGGAACATTTTTTAAATTAATAATAGGGAGTATTAATTTACTTAAGTAATTATATTAAAAGTTTAGTAGTTACAATAGAAGCGAAGGCCTTTACCCGGCTTCCGAACGAAGAGAACGGGGGCTCTAACGGCCGAATTATTAGCGTAGATAAAGCCTTTATTTATTAAATCCTAGAAAATCTTCTTAAATATTAAGAATTCCTCCCGAAATATATTATATAATAGGTTGAAGGGGAGTAGGAGATTCCTACCGTTGGGCTCCTTCTTTAATTCGATTTTCAAATTAATTCCGGACTTATAATTATTAAAACGGTTAGTTTCCTACTTCCTAAAAAAGGGAATAAGATCCTAGAAGTCCTTAAGGATAATTTACTAAAACTCCTCGTTAATCCGGATCCGTTTAGGCGTTAAAACCTTCTTAATATTTTCTAATTAAATAATAAATATAAAAGTTTTTATAGTAGCCTAGCCCACTTTTTTCCTTATTCGACGAATATACCTAATAAAAGTAGTAATAAAAATATATTTAGTTCCTTAGAGTTCTTCGAGGAGTAGAGTATTAGTTTGAAATTTATTAACGTAGTTTACCTACAATTGCGTAATACTATATTAGAATCTCTTTTTGTAAGGGACTAAGTATATTTAATTAACTATTAATTAGGGTTTCTCGAAAATAATAGGGTATTTGAATTCCGGGACTATATATGCGTAAATTAGCGAAATACAGCCTTAGAATTCTATAAGGAAATAAGTAATACCTTAGATAGAAGCACTTTCTATAGTTATTGTAGCGTTTCGGATTTACTAAGCCGGAATTGGTACAATAGGGATTTAGAAATTTTAAATAATATTTTTACTAATAATAGTATAGTATTAATAACCTTTATTAATAAGGGTATAGAATAAATTAGTAGAGTTAATAATAATTAGTATTAAGGTTAGTCCTATTTCTATTTAAATTTTAAACTCTTCTACTTTATTTAATATATTAGAAGTAGGCTCTAATACCCGACTTTATATTAAAATTATTCTTTTCCCTAATTAAATTCGGAATTTAAAATCCTAATTATTCGAAACTCCTTATTAAATAATAGGGCTATTTAAGTAGTTTAAATACGTACTCCCTTCCTTTAAAGGTTTATAGTTAGTAAGTATAAATATTTAGTAATAATATAACTAATAGTACTATAACGAATATACTATCCTTTAATATAGCGTTTCTCCCTTTCGTCCTATAATACCTATTTAGCCCGTCTTTTTAACTAAGCAACAAATCCCTTGCCTCAAACGCTACAAATATTAATTATACCTATAAGGATATCGCCATTAGTATTATATCGAATTCTAGAGGGTATAGCGGAGGAAGAACTATAGGTCTAGTACTAATAATTGGAATAACCCGAACTAGCGGTAATAAGGATGTATACTCTAATTCGCCGGTTATTTCAATTACTATTCTATAGGTAGTTCTAATAGAGCATTTAGAATTCTATAGTCTTTTTATACTTATAAATAATATTTTAGAGCTACTCTACGTAAGTAAAATAATCGTTAGAAAATTTAATAGTAAAGAGGTAATTATTAAATTTCTTATTAATAGCGTAATAAAGGAATTCTAGTTTAGTATAGTTATTTTAGTTGTAACTGTCTACTTTTAAGAGCTCGTCGTTAAAGTTAGTAAAGAATTCGAAGAACAGTTCGCCGTCCTTTTACTTTATTTTAGTAAGATTATTAAAGGCGTAGTTTTAGGTATAATAAGTACTAAAGATTTATTAGATTTACTTAAATAGTTCAATTAGATCTTTATTACCGGAGAAGGTACGGGCGGTCTAGTAACCCTCCAACTATTACTATTTATTAATCGGTAGGGTATTAAGGATTTCGATTTATATAGTATTAGGATTAGTATATAGACCGGCCTTAAAATTTACATTATATATTTTAATTAACTTATTATAGTAGAAGAGGAAGGTAGTAGGTTTACCGTTCTATTAGAGGAATTCGAGTAGCTTCTATCGGTATAATTTACTGGAATTACTATTAGAATTATTATTGGTATTAAACTTCTCTTTATTTTTACTACTACTATTAGAGGAATTTTACTTAGTAGGGTACGTAAATTTAGGCTTTAAGGTAGGCTAAGAGTAAATAGAGAAAGGGATTATAAATTTAACTTTCCCCTTTAATTTAGGATTCGCTTATAAAATTCGGAGTAGATTACTGAATAGGCCGGTAGTATTAGGGGGTACTCCAACGCTCCCAATTACTAAAAAATCGCAAGAAACTTCTATATCGGTATTAATATTATTATTATTATTCGGTATAGAAAAAGAGACTATTCTAGTACTAGTATGCGCCGCGTTGTTAATTATAGGCTATCCTCCCTTCTAGTAGTTAACTAATAAGAAGGTAGAATTTAATATAAAGGGATAGTAGAGTAATATGTAGGTGCTGGCCTTATGTGTGTATATTAAGGTTCTACGAAGAAAGAAAGGATAAAACGCTACCTTCCGGGTTGTTCGAGTATTAGAGTTTAAATGGCCGTGCGCTCTGGTGGCTGCCTTGTGGCCTGAGGCCGCTAGAGAATGTTCTAGAAGATTGGGTGCTGGAGGTTTAATACTGCGGTCCGAGTTAGTTGGAGCAGTTTTAATGCTGGTTGCCGTTTTGGCACTCAAGTCTGGCCAGTTAGAGCTAGATGTCTAGTCGGGCGCTAGTCCTATAACAATTAAAAAGGAAAAGGGGCGTTAGTAAACGGGTAAATTAGTAGAATAGAAATATAAGAGAGGCGGTTAAATATATAAAGAGGATAGCCTACGCTTAAAGATTAAGAAGGATACTAATAAAGAAATAAGAATTAAACGAAGCGAAACGGAAATAAGACGAAGCTATATAGTTTATATAAATGAAAAAATAGTATATACTTATAAAAGATACATCGAAGGACTCGAAAAAGCTATAAGCATTAAAATAATAAGGAAGGACCCGTAGCTACCTACTATTAAAACTACCTAAAATACTAGCACTATATTACAAAAGAAATAATAAGGAATTGAAAAGCTATAAGAATAAGGCCGAGGTCCTAGCAGAAAGGTTCTTCCTAACGGTCGATATACTAATAGATTATTTACTAGATTAGTATATAGAAAGGGAATCCTAATTAATAATAAATTATATAGTTAGTACTAATAATATAATAAAAATACTATAGCGTATAATATTTAATAAAGTACTAAAAAGCGATTAGATTTCTAATAAACTTCTTAAAGCGTACAGGCGGAAATTAATAGAAATATTAATTATAATAGCAATAGGGAATTTTATATTCAGATTATTCCTAGTACAATAGCGATATACTAAAGTAATAATCCTAAAGAAACCCAGTAAAATAGTAGTATAATAAAAAACTATAAACGTATAGAGGCCTATCACACTACTAAATTATATAGGGAAGGTATTAGAAATTATAATTATAGAACGGTTCGTATTTATAATAGAGGAATATAAATTTTTACCCGAAGGTTAAATAAGGAATTAGAAAGGAAAATTAATAGAGTTTATAATAAGGGTAGTAATAGAAATAGTATATATAGTTTAAAAATTAAAAGTAATTACATTACTACTCCTCTTTAATTTTAAAGGGGTATTTAACCGGGTAAATTATAAGTAACTCTTATATACGCTCTAAGAAAAAGGATTACTAATATAATTCTTACACTAAATTACAAACTTTTTATTAGATAGAATAAGTAGCCTCTATTTTAATAGGGTAATATTAAAGGAGTTTCGTATAACTATAGGGGTACTACAAGGATCCCCCCTCTCCCTAATCTTATTCCTCCTCTTTATTGCTATATTATATAAGGTATTAAAAAAGTTTAAAGGTACTATAATAGTAGGATTTACTAATAATACTAATATCCTTACCTTCTTAAAATTAATACGGAAGAATTATAAGAAGTTCGTAGTTACGTAGAGGATCTACTACAAATAAGTAATAGAAAGAGGAATAGAATTCGAAGTAATAAAGTTGGAATTTATTTATTTTATATAAATATACTAATTAAAATAGGAGATAATAAATTTAGAAAACTATTAATTAGTACTTATAGAGTTAATAAAGTTCCTAAGCGTATAATTCAATTGTAAATTTACCTATAAAATACACCTCTAAGTAATAAAGAAGAAAATATCGATATAAATATTCACCCTTATACAAATTGTAGCGAAAACGTAGGGATATAGCCTTATACGTATATAGGAAGTCTATATTAAAATAATCTGAATAGTAGTAGCCTATAGTATATTAATTTACTATACCCTAATAGAACCAATAGGAGAACTATACGAACTAGTACATAATTTAACTACAATTTAAAATAATTACCTACGGGTAGTATCCGGTATATATAAAGTAATATTAACCTTTAACTTCGAAATAGAAACCTTCTACCCCCCCTTCGACTTTTACTTTAATAAGAGAGTCCGGATATTCGAAGAACGTTTAGTATATTCCCTAATAATAGCCTTCGTATAAGGTATATTAATATAGGTAGTAGTTAAAATCCGGAGCTAAAGAATATAATAATTACTATATATAATACTAATTAATAGTAGAGTAAAGGCTAAATAAATTGTATAATAAGCCCTAATTAAAAATATATTAATATTATAAAGAGAGGTAAGAAAATTTACGTTAGGGGAGAGGGAGAAGTAGCTAGAAGAAGTAATAAAAAGAGAATAGGTAGTAAAATAGTATATAAAAATTATTAAAATAATAAAGAAAAGGAAATACCTAAATACTATAAAAGTATACGTATAATTTAATAAAATTATATTATAATACTATATATAGCCTAATATAAACGAGAATCTAACGCTATATTATTTATTGAAGACTATAAGCTCCCTACTAATATAAGTAAAAACCGGGAAAATAAGCCTACGAATATTTCTTTTCGAGAGAAAAGTTTTAGAAATAATAATACTATACTATTAATATAGTATAAGGAAGGAAATATTCGAATACCTTATACTAAAATACTAGGAAACGGAGTAAACCTAACTATAGGGCGAAAACGCCTCTATATAATTAATTAACGAAGAAGAATTCTATAATAAATTCGAAATAAATATTAAATAGATTTTATAATAGGCCTTATAGTTAGGGAGGCTATAAAAATATAAATTAGTAATTAGAATTAAAAGGGTAAAAGAAATAGAAGAAACGCTAAGAAATATAGATTAAAGTAATTTAATTATATATATAAAAGACCTAACCGAAATTAGGAGCTACCTAACCGGAACAAGACTGTATCGGAATTAATAGGAAATTAATTAAACGTATATTAAATATATAAATAATAACCCCGGAAAAAAATTAAACTATACTTAAACTAAAAAAATAATAAAGTACTAACTACTCCATATTATTAACGACCGATATTACATTAATATCATCGCTAATTTTACCCTCCTTATTAAAAAATTTATCCTCTATACTAAAACTCTCTTCGTCGGCCTTAAGAAGAATACTACTAAATATTATCTTTATACTATAATAAAACTAAATAAAAGTAATATCGTCGACCGAATTTATATTTAAGATACGATTATAAATATTACAAACAGTTTATTTAATATTAAAAAGCTTTATAAAAAGAATTAGTAATAGGGCTAATATAAGGACGTTATAGAGTATTTATAATAGAGAGGTAATTATTAAAACTATTCTACTAGGCGCGGATCGCTACTATACCTTTATTAATACGTTTAATATTAATAGTAACTAAATTAACCTTATTAGAAAGAGTACGGATAGTTTCCTCAATTCTTACAATATAAAAACGAATTATAGTAACGTTATTACAAATTAGAATAAGATCCGTAAAAATATCGATAGGAATATAAATAAGTTTCTTCTTCTTTAATAGAAATTCGACTACTGTAATAAAATCTAAGGCCGGATAGTCGCCGATAAATAAAGGATCGGTACCGATATAGTCCGTTATAGCCTATATAGTAGCCATAGCCTATACCCTACTAACAAAAACCTTAAAATTACCTTAAATTGTATTATAACTACGTAATACTATAATAGACCTAATAAAAATATATATTAGGGGAATAAATTTAACGCTCGAATATTCTTTAATCCTCTTCTATAACCGATACTTATAATAAGGGACGTTAGAGCGAACTACTTCAAAAATTAAATATAGGGACGCTATAGAAACAAAACAGAGATTTATAGGAATCTTAGAGGCACTAGGCCGAATTAAAAGCGGTCCGGAAGCCGGTTAGGTTATTATAAATTATAGGAAGAATACGCTATAGGCTATAAATATAAGAATTATACTATCTATAAAATTCGGGAAATTAGAAATATCTTATAGTAGCGCCCTTCTTTTCCTATATTTCTTTTAATAAGTATTTTCTAACCTTTTTAAAAGTAACGGGCTTAACCGGGGCGTTATTATAAAGCAAATTAACAACCTCTACTATAATCTCGCCTTCCAATTCATTAAAGGAAATTATAGCCCCTAATACTTTCGAAATAGACGTCTTCTTCGTAATACCGGGAGGTTTTTTATATAGTATAATATAATAGTAGTAATACTAATTCGGGTTAGATACGGATATAGGATAGCGGCGGATTTAATAGGGATATAAATATAATATAATAGAGGCGGTAGTATAGTATAAGGAAGGAAAGAGGGAAGGAAAGAGAGAGCCGGGTTAAGGTTTCCTTTATAAATAAATTAGGCGACCCGGGATAATATAATTAAGGAAAAATAAAATAAAAGGCTACCAACCGCAAGGAAGTAACGGAGAAAAAACAGAAGGGGGGCGGCGACTAATTGGAGTAAGGTCGGCTATATATATAATAAAAGTTTATAGCCTCGATTATAACGGTAAAGTTATACTGAGAGGAAGGAAAACGGGACGGTACGGAGCCGATACAGCGTTATAACAATAGTAAAGCGGAGGGTTTTCATCCGGCTATTACAGTACGGTTTTTCCCACCGACTACAAACGAAGCAGCACTACATGCCCACAGGGCGAACTATATAAATAGTTAGCGTGTATAAGACTAATAATAATATAGAAAATAAGAAATTTACTATTTATTAAAATAAGGTAAACTTTCTTAATAATAACCTTCCGGAAATTGTTAAGGGAATTAAGCTTATTACTACGTAGGACGGAGGCGAAATTTGGAGTATAGTAAAAGTAAGGAATTTTACGAATAATATTAATTAAATTAGTATAAGGGCCGAAGAGAATAGAAAAAGAAATTATACCGGTTTAAGGGAGGATAATTACTAAGGAAATTATAAAGAGTACGAATAAGAAATATAAGCTCTAGAAGTATAATTATAAGGAATATAGCGCCTAGGGATATACTAGGGGAGGGACCCTTTATATTAGAAGTTAAATTAATTAAACTAGGGCGATAATAGCCGGAAGAAACTATTTTATTAGAAAGTATAATAAGGAAGAAAGAGAAGAAGGATTAGAAAGGGGCGTTATATAGGGGATTATATAAATAAGAGAAGGGGGTCTTTATACTATTATAAATAAAGGCGGATTTATAGGGTAATAAAATAAATAATAGGGAGGAGGTATTTATAAATAGAATAAGGAAGCGGAGAAGTAGAGTAATAGACGGGGAGATAGAATAGAAAGTGGGAAGAAGGCGGAAGAAAGAATAGTAGGGAATAAGATAGAAAGGTAGTAAAGGAAGCGGTACGCTTAGGCTAATTTTATTCCTATTATCCTTATTATTTTAATATTAGAATAACGTAGTAGTAGAAGAAATAAAATTAATTCGTTATAGCAGTAGGTAAGAACCGTTATAGTTATAAGTAAAATAGGAGCAGCGTAGAGAACTACAACCGAGATGGAGTTAGGGGTTTTTATTTGACGGTGCTTAATATTGTACGGTTTTCCCCTCTAAAGAACTGGAGAAGGACCCTATACTAATAAGGCGCTATAGTTATAGTATAGGGAATAAGACTATTATTATTTCTTTAATTACGTTATCTCGGGTTGCCCGGATTCCTATAAAAGAAACCTCAACCCGCCTTCTTCTTTCCTTCCCTTCTTTCTTCCTTATACTATACTACCGTACCCGCCGTATTATACCTATTCTATTACCGAATCCGCGGCCGCCTCGCAACTATATTTTACCTATTTTAATATTATTAATACTTCGCTATACTTTATAAAAAACCCTCTAGCGCTATTAAAAAGACGTTTACTTCCAAGGCGGCGAAGGCTATAACCCTCCCCGACAATTTAGAGGACGGTGCCGTTTCGGACGCCCTAATATTTAATACCGGCCCTAGTAATTCGCTATAAGGCGACGCTCCTATTAAGCCTATTACCTTCGAGAAGGTCCGGAAATATTTATTAAAGGAAATACTAGAGAAGAAAGGCATTACTATAAGGTACTTCCGGCCTCCCAAAAATTATAAATAATATAAATTTTATATTCGTAGTCTTATATATACCCTTCCTTTAATTTATTAAGATTTACCTAGCTTTAAAATTACTTTCGACTAAGCCTAATACTTCTAAAATCCCTATAAATCTCTATATCGTCGTTATAGTATTTTCGTTTCTAATTTGTAAAATAGTTTATTATAATATTCTTTACTATAAATATTAAATATAGAAGAGGACCGAAGAATACCCGGAGGGCGAATTTATTCCCTTAGTATAGGCTTTCATCGAAGCTACTACGGCTCTATATAGCTATAATACTATTAAGAGTAATTTTAAGGATTTCGTTAGTAAAATAAAAGTTATAAACGCTACGTAGGTTATAGCGGATTGTATTAGCGCCGAACTTTCTTCTATTAGCGATTTTCCGGCTTTAGATTTAATAATTACAATCGAATCCCCTATTAAAAAGAGAAAATTCGCCTATACTACTATCGATTCCTCTACGGATATTACTATACTCTATAATAATATTACTATAATTTATTTCTTCATTACTTAAATCGAAGATACTATCCGCCTTCTTTCCGAAAAGGTTAATATAATTACTATTAATATTATATATATTAGTAAGAATTTAATAGCGGTTTATACCCGTTAGAATAATTTTAACAAATACCTCTCCTTTGTAAGTACCTTATATCGTCTCTATATCGACTCCCCTACTAACTCTTCTTCGTATAATTTATTAGTATTAAATAGACTATTTATAATATTTATATTCGTTTCGTAAATATAAGTTCGGTCGATAAATTTTCTTTTATTCGGCCCTACTATAGTATAAAGATAATACCTATTAGTATCATTACTAAGGATTTTAATAAGAATAACAATAAAAGTTCTAACCTAAAGGATAATTATAGCCCGGAGAATATTAGCGCCCTTAGCAGCTCTAATACAGTATTAAATAGTAGCGATATAGAATAATTAGTACTCCAACCCCTTAATTTAATTATAATTTAATTTTCTTCCAGGGTCGCCTTCGATACGTTTAATATACGTTTAATTAACTTCTCTTCAGTTCTACTACAATTCTATTTTAATTAGGTAACTATTAACTATAGCCGGGTCTTTTATATATATAATTAACTACACTAATCTATATCCCTAAGTACCTCTTCTATTTCTCTCGCCTTCTTAATTTTAATTACCAATTCGTATTCCTATAATTTCCTAAACCGTAGGGCCTATTATAAGGTTTATTCCGTATTTATTTCGAGCTCGTTATATAATTCTTCCTTATTCGTCGGCTATATAAATATATTCTTACTCTATAGCTAAGTCTATTTTATCTCCTAGTACTCTAATACTAAATATTCGAACGTTTCCTTCCTTACGCTATATTGGTAATATAGTATTATTACTTCTAATACTTTTCTTTCGAAGAGGAATATATATAGACCTATCTTCCTGGTTTTCGCTTATATTAATAGGGAGCTTATAGCCTTCAATAAATAGTACGGCGAAGAGTTTTTATTTATACTAGGCCGTATATAGTATTGTAGTGTAATTCTATCGAATTGTACGTGTACTTTTACTATACTAAGGTTCTCTTTCTTATAATTTCGGCTACTTTTATATACTATTTTACTACCTACTCCCTTCTTATTACTTCTTCTAACTATTTCTCCTTCTCCCTCGGCGTAAACTCTCTTACTTCTCCTTATAGTACTAGTATATTTTTGAATAGCGCCTATCGTACAGCCTACTCGGCCTTCGCCCTTCTGTTGGTTAGTACTAGGTTTAATAGGCGTTGTCCTTTTCGTTCCCGGATTTTAGCCGCTACTTATACTGGCGTACCCCGTATAAAGGCTACTACTAGGGAATAGACTAGCCGCTCCTCGAACGCCCGGACCCTCTTATTAAAGTAGAAGTCGAAGGGGGGGTAAAAGGTTTCTATCTTTAGGCTAAATATTAATACTACTTTATATACGCTAGAGACTACCTAGAGGCAATTATTCTAAATTATAGTAAAACTCTATACTAATCTATAAAGTTCCCTTATCGGCTCTATTAGAATATAGTAAATTAACGTACCGTAGGCTACCGCCGCCCGAATTACTTTAGTATAGACCTTACGTACGTATATAAGGCTATATCCCTATATCTTCGCTATAATCCGCACTAGGGCGTATATCTACGTCGTTATCTTCCTTTTTATCGCTTAGAAATATACTCTATAAGTAAGCTTACGGTTAAGCTATACGCCTAGGAACCGTACTAATTCTATAAGTACTAACTAGTAGCCTCCTAGGTTGACCGTCTCCTACCTAGGTTGTTACGTCTTTATAAAGTGGATAAGTTCCGACTTTGCCGCCTCGAACTCTATTCCCCTTTCTATCGCCTATTTGTAGTAAATCCTTTAAGTGGCCGCGAGTTTTTCGTAGTTCTCCCTTATCGACTTCGAGAAGGCTAGGGTATTAGTATCGTCGGCGAACCCTACTGTAATAGTGCCTTTAAGCCTTTTTAGTGCCTCGTATAGTATTGCGATAAAGAGGAGGAATAAGATTGGGGAGAGGGGGGAGCCTTACGGTACCCCCGCGGTTATACGGAACTCCCTAAATTAAAAATAAATAATTTGCCTTAAAATACTTATAGTACAAGGTACTATTAGCTCCCTATCTTATACCTATTATTTATAATAACGACCGGTATAGGGATATTTTCTTTATAGTAAATATATTACTAATTAGTTAGGGAGCGGTTATTAAATAAATTAAGTTAAATAGCAAACGCTACCCTTATCGGTTCAAAAGTAATATTTAATTAAACGCTAAAAAAAAATATAACGCTACTAAATAGGAACTTCGAAGGTTACTTTATACCTAAAAGTAATTAAAACGCTATTTATTCGGCGTTTACTTCGTTATTAAAATTAGTACTTAAATTATAATCTACTAATTAAATAGAGTAGCGTTTAATATCCTAATAGTAATAATTATATATGAAATTACTTAAATTCGCCTATTTAACTTTAAAGTTAAATATATTTTAGGAAAGAAGAATATTATTATTAATAATCTTTCCTATATACTTCCTTTAGTAGTAAATTAGTAGAATAAGTGTGAGACGTTGACCCTGCTATGGTTAGGACGACTATTGAGGACGTTGACCCTGCTATAGTTAGGGCGACGACTATTGGCAGGTAGGATCAACGGATATAGAATAGGGTATAAGACCCGAGTGGCGGTAAACCTTCCAATAGTTAGATTCTTCTCTAAATCAATATAATTAGACTATTCGTATAATTATTAAGCTATTCATCTTACAATAGTGCCTAATAATCAGTTGATATGAATTGTTTATCCTATACTATACTATTTGATTTTTTCTTAGAAATTATCCCTTTTTTAATAAGCGTTTCGCCCGGCCTCTATACTTTATACGTAAGCTGTATGTCGGCCTACGGACCGCTATTAACTAATTAATTAATTATTATTATTTATTAATACTATATTTAAAATGGATTTGGCCGATCCGGCAACTATTAGAGATTTACGCTACGTATTGGATTTTATTTATTTGAACCTGCGTTTCCGATGGATTGGATAGTTAAATTAATTAAAATACGAAGTATTTAATTGAATTATTATAATTCTACCCTAGCCTGATAAGAATATGTTGATTGCCTTATTATTAATAACGCGGGCAATATATTAATTATAATAAGTTCCTCTAGCTTCTTACTTAGAAAATTGGATTTTTAATTATTATATCTCTAAATAATTCTTTAATATAGTACTTAAATTCGTACCGCTACTTCAACCAACCTTACAATTTATTGAACAAGACGATAAGTATTAATATAATTAACTAGTTAATAAGTAATAATAAAGTTAGTTAATTACCGACGATTAACTATTTTTTATACTTCTAACTACTATATTGGAATAAAACGAAAATTAATTATACGATAAGTAGCCTACTAATTGAGAAATTAATAATAAACTAATTAATATTTGAAATAATATATAAGGCAATAAAATACTAAACCCAGTAGAAATACTTATTGCTTAATAAATTAATTTAAAATACTAAAATATAAATATTTCTAACGAATTAGTTATTGAAGATGCCGATAATATTAATAATTAACTACTAGCCGGCTATTAATATATTCCTTACTACGAAGTTTAATTTCTAAAATTAATTACGCTAGCGGAATTACCTCTCCTACATTTATTAGCTAACGCCCAACCTCTCGATTAATTACCCGTAGATAATATTATTAAAATACTTACTTAGTTAATATTATTTAAATTTAATAACCGAAGTTTTCTTAATTCAATGGATGAGTTGTTTTCTTCGCCGGACATTAAACTATTCCCTAACAACAACCTTAGTTAATATATTGAAGGATATAGTAATAATAATAAATTAGACTTCGTTTAAGGCGCATTGCCGCGCGACGAAATACTTGAAAATGTATCGCTAACTAATGAAATTATTAAAAATATCGATACCGAGATAATAAATATGAGGTACGAAACTGAGAGCAATATAACGATAACCGAACTACTAAGGACCTTTAACCTGTATAGATTGAACTAGGCGTAGTATTTTTATAGATGCGAACGATCGGCCGAATTGGATGTCCTTATACCCAATATACCCCCTAACGCTATAATAAACCTAATTAATTATATAGTTCGATATTTAGTAGATATCGGATTCCGATGGACTTCCCTACTTGAAATACTACCCTTAACGTAGTTATTGTTATAGTAAATTTAAAGTAGGGCGGCGATTGTAGTTTCCTTTAATTCGAATTCAATTTCTTCTAGTAAATCGAGTAGTATATTAGAAGCTATACTAGTAAAATAATTAACCTCCGTAGAAATAATAAATAACAGAAGGAACAAATCGGTTTAATTATTAATTATTATTGTAATTAACTTAAATTTATTGATAGTCTATTTACAATAAATACTAATTATTAATAAGTAATTACTAATAAACCGAATAGTATTTTTAGAACCCCTTAGGAAGGTACTTAGGTAATTAAATACTTAAGCTCCTTCTCTACTAAAGTATAACGAATAATAATATATTTAATCGATAATGCTTTTAAGGTTGTTAAATCCGTAGAAAGGGAAAGCCCCAACTAGAATTAAATTATTACTCGATATCCTTAAATCTATTGTAACCCCGCTCCCGAATATTAATTTCCCTTATCCTTATATACTCTAGTATAAATTGCGAAGCCCACCCGGTATTACACTCGCTTTAAAATCCCTAGAAAGTTATTTATATTTATTAGCGCTACCTTCGTTCTCCTCCGACATTACTAAATTACCCTTTAGGGATTAACGTATAGTCGAATTACCCTCTAGTTCCTAGTCTTCTAAATAGCAACTATAAGTATTATAGAACTTCCTTCGTATACCCCGCAGACTCTAAGCGGCTATTTAACGTCGGCGTTAACTAATTAAATAAAAACCTAGTAATATAAGCTCTATATAGGTAGACGTTGGTAGTAATACCGATAGCAATACTAATAGCAATATTACCGCTAGAGATAATAATTAGAGCCAAAGTACGGGTAATAGCGATAATGCTAGTCCTACCGGTATATTGGATATAACCGCCGATAAAGAGCTACGTTATATTATATATATAATTAAAGCTATAGGTAAAATTAATAATAATAAACTTAAAGCTATAGCTAATCGCTTTACTATATCCCTTTAATTTACTATATTGGGTAGTTGGAAGATTTTAATAATCGGCTACTTTTAGCTTGATATAAAAGAAAAGGATGGTAATATAGGAGGCGATTACTTTTAATTGAAAAATAAAATATATATTACTTTACTATACCTTTTTATTGAAAGTATTAGAAATAATACTATTAATAATAATTTTAAAGTAAATATTTTTTAAAAGAACTTCTATTAATTATTTATAGGCGGAGTGAAAATATAGTATATAAACTAATTCGATGTAAAGATTTGTATAGTAATAAAATAGAGTTTTAATAATTGGTATAATGCAATCCTTATGCGTTGGAAGATGCCCCGCGCCTAAGTATTAATTAAATTCGATATGTTAGAATACTTATATAACGATTATCGTTCCAGCAAATTACTTTGTAACGTTGCGATAGAAGTTATCCAATACTTTAAAGAATTAAGCGAAAAAGATAGAGGTATATATATAGTACGTATTTATAATTATTTATACTTTAATTTAAAAGATTTAGTCGTTAAACTAGCAGATAATATAACTCTAGATAAATAGTTAATTTATATTAATTATTACGCTAAAATATATTATTTTAAGATTATTAACGATTTGGGAAGTTATAATAGTAATTTTAATAAATAGATATTGAGGGCTAAATTCGATAGTAAATTCCTAAATATTAAAACTATTAAAGTTGTTAATTTTATAAAATAAGAAGAAAATATTGAAGAAGATTTAAATATAGTACTATAGGGAAGAGACTATAATTGGGGCGGATATTGTAATTTATCCTCTTTCCCTACTAATTGTAGAAATTAATTATTTAACGGGTATTATAGTAGGTTACTATTATTTCTATTATATTGTAGATTATTATTTTGCGGATATAGAGGGAGCTTATTGTTTTATTGAGGAGGTTTATATAGATATTATAGTTTGTTGGGAAATTAAGGTTTATCTCGTAAGTATAATAGTTTATTATCCGGTTGGCGTAGTAGGGTATCTAGTTGAGGTTGGCGTTGCTAGAATCGCCCGTACTAATGTATTTATTGCTGGTACGTTAAATTTGGACTAGCGTACAATGGTATTTATATTATTGAAGATGAATGTGAGATGTGTAAAGAAATGGATGAGTTAGATTTTGAGGGAGAGTGTTTTAAAGCGTAAGGTTTTGAAGAGATTGATTAGAATTATAGTTTAGGAGAGGAGGAAGTATTCCTAGCGGTTAAACCGTTATTAGATAATGTATTAATAAATATCCTTATTATTAACTTTAGACTTAATATTAATTACAGTTCTATTTACTTATTATTGTACAACGATATAAGTTATTAAATATATAGAAAGTGTAACGAAGTCTTTCCTATACGTAGTAAAATATTTACCTATATTTATATTAATTTATATACTAACTTAAAGCTACTATGTTCGGGACCGGTACCCGCTGAACCCTATTAATCGATTTAATCACTTCTATAAATTAACGATTAAAGTTATAGATTAGTAGGTTTTATAATAAATAGTGTTAGATATAATAATATAGTAGAAGCTTTTAGGGTAGTAGAATAGATTGATTAAGGGTTTGTTATAGGCATTACTACTATATTCCTGTATATAAATGGGTGTTGCACTATAGTAGTATAGCCAACCTGCAGCTATCTAAGTATAGTACAACAATTACGTACATACGTATTGTAGTCCGTATACTAGACCCACGCACAAGCGTGCCCTATATAGTTCTCGTACGCGTACAGGATTCTCTTCCTATTCCTCGTACAATAATCAAAGTCTTAGTTTAGTGTTTATTCGCGCCCTATAATACTTTATTGTGCCTAACTATCGTATTAACGCGTAATAAGTGATTTTAGAAAGACTAAGAGTAGTAAGAGACTATTATAGTTATTTAATCTTTGTAAAATTATATTTAGCTAACTAGTATGGTCGAGAGTAATTAATTAAGATGTATCTGATAATAGTCGATACGAAGCGAGAATTTTAATTAAGTACTACGAACGGTATTATAAGTACGATTATTATAATAATCCCCTAATTTATTATTATTGGTTAGAATTATAATAAAATATTTAGTTCTGGTAATTAATAGTAATCCTAATAGGGTAAAATTAATTTGTATAAGGTATTCCTAATATTATTAAAGGATTTTAATTTATTCTAGTATATTTGTAAGGAAGAAGTAACTAGCCTCTTAGTCCTTAAAGATTTTGTTGAGAAGGTTAGGGACTCCCCCGAAATTATAAAGTTGCTTTATTACTTCGACGCTAAATTTAAAGACTTTAATAATAAAATTAATACTATTATTAAAGTAAAGGATAAGTTAGTAATTATTTCTAAGAAGGAAGCCGAAGGATTTAAGACCCGCGTTACTATATTCGAAAGTTTTAAGGCCTAATAGGCGGTCTAAGTTAATTAATAGTAATAGAAATACAATAACGTTATTAAGGAAAATATAGTTCTGTAGAAGAATATTTCCTCCTTATAATTAAATAATAATTCTCTATACGCTATTATCGGTTAGAAGGAGCGCGATATTGCTTTAGTAGAGTAATAGTATACCGACCTATTAATTATATCCTAATTTTAGAACGATACCTTTAAGGAAATGAATATTAATTTTAAGGAGGCCCTTACCGAGGTTAATCGAACTAAGATCCTCCGTAAAGAATTCAATTATACTAAGTAGAGGTTTAGAAATACTTAGATTGAGGCTTAGTTTGGCGTAGTTAAGTAGGTTAAAGCGACTACTAAGAACTCCGAACTCTTTATATAAGTAAATGATAGTAATATATTGGATATTTATAATATAGAGGAGGACGTCCCTAGAGGAGGAATAGGAAGTTTCGGCTGTATTAATAGTAGTAGTATAGGAGGAGCTACTATTAATAGTATTAGCGCTAGTAGGTTTGGTATTAGTAGTATAGGAGGAGCCGGCGAATTTGCCGGCCTAAAGCCTAGAATGGGTAGTAAATATAGAGGATTCGGTGGATTTAGAGGTTTCGGCCCTAGTAATCCCGGCGGCCCTAGTAGTTACTTTATAGGTTCTAATAAATATTACTATTTTATTCCCCTAGTTAATAATACCTACGTCCGTTATTGTAATTTAATTAAAGACCCCGAGTAGTTTACAGGCGAAGAGAAGGATATATTTAAGCGTTATAATTAATTTATTACTTAATTTATAATAATTCGCACTTATTAGGAGGTTAACGGTTATAATTTTATAGACAAAAAGATTAAGTTCCTATATACTATAGGCTACTTAGGTAGTAAAGTTAGGGTTACTATAACTACGAATATAAGAAAGATCTTAAATAACCCTTACTATTCGGCCGCTTAGGATTGGCTTATAGGATAAGGTTTCCTAGATTATTTAACCTCTCGTTTCTAGTAAAGCGATGTTATTGCTATTTTTGAGAAGGTTATGGTCTAATTGAAGTAGGGTATAGGCTCTAATAGTAAGTTCGCTAACTTCGCCGACTTTAAAGTTCAATTTACTATATTAGTGGATAAATATAATTATAATACGGCTACAAAGGTCCGTATATTTAAGGATAAAATTAATAAGGACTTCCGTACTATAATGTTTTATTAGTACAATACCCTTAATTATAATAATTGGGAAGGATAGGTAAAATTATATTATAGTTTATTAAAATCCCTTAATAATACTACCTTCCGCAATAATAGCGGCTAAGCTAATAGTAGTAGTAATAATAGCGGTAGTAATAGTAATGGTAATAGTAATAAATAGAAGGACTTTAAAGTAATAGAAATTAATTATATTAAAATAAATAAGATCGACCCCGAGGTCGTTTAAGTCCGCTTCGCGGCTAGGTAATATATTAAGTGTAATAAACCCGGTTACTAAATTTGTAAATACTGTAGCTAAATTAATTATAGTAGTAAGCCTAAAGTTACTAGTAACAATTCTAGTACTAGTAAAAGCAATAGAGTTTAGAGTAGTAAGTAGAATATTAGGGCTATAGTAGATACTACGCTTCCCTCGAAGGAGATAGCCGATATAGTACCTCCCGAAATTAATATTACCTAATAGTAGGGAAATAGCGAGCCTTCGAATTAAAATATATCCGAGGGCCTAGAGGGGATTAAAGAATTAAGGAAGGAGGAAGTATAAGTAGTATTATTAAGAATATAAGTATTTAATAGGCTTTTACTTATTAAAAAGGTGAGCTTTTATTTATAGAAAGTTTAGATATTTGTAAATAAAATGCTATTCTCTTATCTATTTACCTTTGGTACCTTTAATATAATAATAAGATTAATTGTATATTATTAATTGATTCTAGTTGTATAGGGAAGGCTTTTATTGATAGGACTTTCGCTGAGAAAGTATACTTCGAAATATATAAGTTTAATAAGGTAAGACCTTTATATTTAATAGACGGCGGTTTTAAAAAATAGGTTAAATACTATATAGAAATAATAATATGGATTGGTTATTATAAAGAATTAGTTAAACTCTTCGTAGTTAATTTAGTACAAAAATACCCTATTATCCTAGGCTAGCCGTAGTTGTAATTATATAACTTAAATATTAATTAGGTAATTAATAAGGTTATATAGAATAGGGGATATATTGGGAGTTATATTAATGCGTTTAACGTTATTAGAATATTAATAACGCTAATATTTTTAAAGCTAGTAGTAGACCCCCTATTGGGCGAGGGACTAATAATAAACCTACCCTTAGATAAAGAAAGAAGGATAGTTAAAGCCTTAAAACGCTGGGCAATTGCCAATTTTAAAAAACCCTAAGTAGCCGAGTAGGTATTAACCAATTGGGCGTTAGTATACCCTATAGAGGTACTAAAAGGGAATTAAACATTGATAATAGAGGTATTAATATAGTTAGCGGCGGTTAGGGAATTCGAAGAACCCTTTGGACCTAAAAGGAAGTTTAATAAAATTAGAGTAATAGTAAAAATTAAGGGAGGCCGTAGAGTTTAGACTATAGTAAGGTTAGAACGAGTCCAATATATTTATTTCTACTAATTCGAGCTAGTAAATTTAGAGGCGAACCTACTCGACCTTGAAGATTTCTAATTGGTTAACGCTGAGATATTTATAATAAATATTAGAATAAGAGGTATATATATTAGTTTAACGATATAAGTAGAGTTCGAGGAACTTTAGAAGGAAAAACCGCGTGTTTCTATACCGGCTTTATTAGAGGAGGCTTAGAAAAATATTATAATAAGTAAGGGCGAACTATATAAAAAATATTTTGAAGACCCTAAGGTCTATAAAATAATCGATATTTGCAAGGCGGAAGTAGTAGGAGAGTAGACCTCTAATACGTTACTTAAACTAGGAGAAACCGTCCGAATATTTATAAATTATATTTATAACCTAAGGAAGGAGGTAGGACTAATATTATTAATAGAGGTCGATTATATTTGTAGTATTACGGAAGAGGATGTATAGAAGTTTATAGAAAAATCTACCCGGTTAAAATACACTCCAAATAAAATTAAAGAGCGCTTCCTAAATAAATATAAAAACTTATTTAAAGTAGTAAACCCTATAAATATTGAAGTACTTCCGGAACACCGTTTTTATAATTATAAAATCGAATTAATATTAGGCAATAAACTACTATACTCTAGGGCGAGGCCTATATTACTATAAGAATTTAGAATTATTAAGTAATAATTTAACGATAATCTAGTAAAAGGATTTATACAACTTTCAATATTTAATATAATATCCCTAATATTATTAATACGCAAATTAAATAGTAGTATAAAGATTTATATTAATTATAGAAGGATTAATAATATTTTTTTAAAGAATAGATACCCCCTACCGTTAATTTAAGAAATTCTAAATACTATTTGTAGGGTAAGGTGGTTTATAAAAGTGGATATTATTATAATATTCAACTAATTACGTATAGCCGAAGGATACAAGTGGCTAACGGTATTTATTATATAATTTAGCCTATACGAATCGTTAGTATGCCCCTTCGGGTTATTAAGAGCCCCAACCTCTTTCTAGAACTTTATTAATAATATCCTCTATAATATCTTAAATATATATACTACGGCTTACCTAAACGATATACTAATCTTTTTAAAAATATATAAGGAGTATATTAAATATATTCGAGAGGTACTTTAACGCCTAATTAATATAGGATTGCAAATTAATATTAATAAGTATAAATTCTATACCCAAAGGACGAAATACTTAGGCCTAATTATTATACCGGGAAGTATCGAAATAAATTTAAATAAGGTTAAAATTATTACCCGCTAGGAGGCGTTAACTTCGAAGCGGTAGCTCTAATAATTCTTAGGTTTCACTAACTTCTATAGGCGCTTTATAGCGTAATTCTCGTCGATAGCAAAACTACTATATAAATTTACAAAGAAGAGGGCGGATTAGTAGTAGGAGGATAGGTATAAAACGGCGTTCCAATTGTTAAAAGATATATTTATAACTGTACTAGTATTGAAAATCTATAATTAGGAGAAACCTATAGTAATAGAAATTAACGCTTCCAACTAGTCGTCCGGAGGAACCCTCTCCTAAATATATAATAATAGTTAACTCTATTTAATTACTTACTTTTCGGCAAAGTATCTAGTAGCCGAATATAATTATAATATTTATAATAAAGAACTTTTAGTAATCGTAAAGGTATTAGAAGAATAGAGGCTAGAGTTAGAGGGAGTAGTAAAGCCTTTTAAAATTATTATAGACTATAAGAACCTAAAGACCTTTAGTACTACGAAAAAATTTACCCCCCAGTATATACGCTAGTCCGAATTTTTATTAAAATTCAACTTTACTATTAAATATAGATCCGGTTCTATTAATGTACAACCGGACGTATTAAATAGGAAATTAGAGTATATCTTTAGAAACGCTTCTAACGACCGATTATAAGTTAGAAAAAAGCTATTAATTAATCCCAATCGTTTTAACAACTCCTTCGATTTCTTTAATGCCGAGGAAGGGATCTATATTAATACAATAACGGATGAGGGAGAACCTTTGGTAATTTATACCTTAGAAAGAGAGGAGGGAATTAAAGAAAATAATTATATAAGAATTTATACTAACGATTTAATAACGAAGTTTTATAGTAATTCTTTAATAATAGTAGATATTATTACGGTTATTAGGGGAGGTAGTTGCTAGCCGGGGTATTTAAAGAAGGTTCTGAGAATCCCCTTTGCAGAATACTATTTTATTAATAATAAAACTATATTCTAAAATAGAGTAATAATACTACCTAATAATAAGAAGACGCAATTGGAATTAATCTATAGAATATACGCCTTAATACTAAGCGGGCACCCTAAATAGAATAAAACCCTTAATTTAATAAACCGTACGTATTAGTAGCTAGGGTTAACTATTATAGTTAATATTTACTATAGAGGGTATCTCTTATACTTAAAGACTAAATTATTAAGGATAGCGCTAGTAGGTTTTTTAAAACCGCTATTACTACCCTATACCCTATAGCGGAATATCTCTATAAATTATATAACGCTACTACCTAAATTAATAAGGAACGGTAAAGGGGTAGCCTACTAGTATATAGCGGTAATAGTAAATAAGTTAATTAAAATAAAGTATTTTATTCTTTACGAAGGATTATTAACTAAGGAGTTAGTAGAGAAATTTATCGACTATATTTATACCTTATACAACTTACTAAATACTATAGTATTAGATAGGGGAATATAATTCGTATCTACGTTTTAGCAATAATTTTCGGATAGATTGGGTATTAAATTGAAATTATTTATACTATATTATAAGGAAATAAATAGTTAAACGGAGAGGATTAATACTAAAATAGAGTAATACCTTCGGACTTTTATTAATTAAATTTAAAATAATTAGGTAGATTAGCTAACGTTAGCCGAATTTTAAAGTAATAATTTCCAATTAGCGATTATAGGAGTCTTACTATTCTTTACTAACTACGGATTCTATCCCCAAATAAGTATAAAACCTTTAAAACTACTGCTACTAAATATATTACTAGAGTAATAACAATAAATATTTAAAACCAACAAAATTATAGAGCGTTTTAGAGTAGTTTGGAATAAATTTATTATATTATTAAAATAAATCTAAGATTGGTACGAAGTAGCAGTTAATATAAAGAGGACGGATACCCTTAAGTATAAACCGGGTAATATAATTATATTTAATATAGAGAACTATATTATAGGTTGGCCGGTAGTAAAATTATTATTAAAATTTGAAAGTCCCTTTCGTATAATAAGAATAGACTTATATTTATTAGAATTATCCTTGCCAACAAATATAAAGGTTACTTATATAATTAACGTCTCAAGGGTTAAACCTTATGTAGAGGGGTTACCGGGGTAATCCAATCTGGTTATAAATATTAAAGTAAATAAGGGAATAGTTATTATTAGAATTAATAATTTTATTAAAGAGAAACGTTAGGAGTTCGAAATTCTATTAGACTATTAGAAGGTGGGAAGTAGCTGGTGTTACTAGGTGAAATAGATTTATTACCCCCCCGATTGGTAACTAGCAATAAATTTAGAAGGTTATTACAAGTTAGTCTAAGAGTTTTACAATATACGCCTAGAATTGGGCCCTCCTTACCCAATTTTTAAGAAGGGTTTTAAAATATAGTAAAAGGTAAAGAACTTTGAGGTATCCTCCAATAAGGTATTAGTATTACTAGGGCGACTACTACCGGAACCGGCCTTAAAATAATTAATATAGTAAAATATAAGATTAAATAGCAAGTGAAGGGGTAGATTAAATAAAAAGATTAAAGTAGTAAATAATAAATTAGTATAAATATAGTAAAAAAGGAGTTTAATTCGATTTATTCCGCGTACCCTAATCGAATATTTTATAGTATACCCTTTTATAGAGTAACTATTAATAGTACTAAGAGATAGTATATTTTATAGTAATTTTACGTCTCCTATTTCCCTAAAATAGCCTATATGCAATTAATATTAGAAGATTAGAAAATAAGAGGGATCTAAAAATGTTAGTAATATAATAATTAAGTATTTAAAGAGAAAAGAAGGTATAAGTAGGGAATTAAACGTACGAACTCTCTAGATTTATATTAATAGTAGTTGCGGGCATCCCCGCAAACCGTTATACTATAAATATCCCTATAGTACCCCTAGTAGGGTTAATAATAATAGGAGCTGTTAAAGTTCTCTATATATAACGATTGGGCTAGTTTCCGGCGTATAGATAGATTATTAAAGGTAATAATAGCTTTTATAGCGAGAAAGTCGGATTTAATAATATTTTAATTAGTAATCTACCCCTAAATAGGAGTTGAGGTACCGGCGGGTACTAAGTACCTTCCTACCTTAGTAAGAAATTTTATTAGTACTTAATTGGACGTAACTACGGGAAGTTTAGGAAAGTCTACTTTATTAATAATAATGAATTTTTCTAAGGAGGAACTTCGTTTCGGAAAGGGGTAGTATTATAGGTATTACTGCTATATTCCTATATATAGATAGGTGTTGTACTGTAGTAGTGTAGCTAGCCTGCAGCTGTCTGAGTGTAGTACAGCAGTTACGTGCATACGTGCTGTGGTCCGTATACTAGACCCACGCACAAGCGTGCCCTATATAATTCTCGTACGCGCACAGGATTCTCTTCCTGTTCCTCGTATAATAATTAAAGTCTTAGTTTAGTGCTTGCTCGCGCCCCGTGACAGGGTTTTTAAAGCCGTTGAGTAACCTAGTATAATACGGTTACTTTTAAATAAATGTTCGTTTATAGCTAGGCGGAGATGAATATTCTATTTGCGTAGATATTAGTTATTTTAATATTCTTATTAATAAATAATAGAT
>NW_011929461.1:60704-68298 GCF_000182925.2 Neurospora crassa OR74A
TTTTTAAAGCCGTTGAGTAACCTAGTATAATACGGTTACTTTTAAATAAATGTTCGTTTATAGCTAGGCGGAGATGAATATTCTATTTGCGTAGATATTAGTTATTTTAATATTCTTATTAATAAATAATAGATTAATAAGAGTCTAGATATTAAATTCGATAATTCCGAAATAAAATTATTCGACGTTATAAGTAGCTACGTTATCTTTATTAGACGAGCTATATTCGACTTCTTTATCGAAGGTACTATTAATAACTACCTAGTTCGATAGACTTTTAAATTGACTACGTAGGTTACTAAAGGCTTAACTGCTAAATTATTATTAGGAATATAATAGACCTAATTAAATTAAGTAATTATCGATTCGTTAAAAAATACTATACGTATCCTAATATATAGTAATATAGTCGTGTTAATTAGCTATACTACTAAGTTAATTTGTCGAAGGGTATTGGCGATTTGTAATATAGTTGTTCTATTACACTCCGAGCGTTTTATTCCTGTAGATTTCGTATATATTGCCGATAAATTATTAGTAGGGGTTCTAAAGGAATATATCTTTAAAGCTAGGCACTTATACACTCGAAATTACCTCCTCGATCCTAAGACCCCGAAACTCGTTAATGTTATTAATACTATAAATAAACTAATACGAATTTATTACTCCTAATAGTTAGATATAGTTAAAGACCTTAATAGTAATAGTTATTGAGCTATTTCGTACGTATAAGCTTAAGTATTATTAGCGGCGGCGAAAGTTTAACTTAGTAAAGAATTTGTATTTACTATAGAATTTAAAAATATTACGTTAACCCTCTAAATAATTATTTTATTCTAGAAAGTAATTAATAATATAGCTAACGATATCCTTAATTGTAAGTTAATTAAGATAGACGCGCTAAAGCTCCTTCGCGAATCGTTGAAACGAAGCCTATCCCTCGGTATCGATAAGGATGAAGATATTCTAGAGATCGAATCTATTTATAGCGTTAAAATCTATAATTGTAATCCTATATACGTATAATATATTAAAGTACTATTAGATAGATATAATATATATAATAGACGTAGTATTATTAAAATACGCGAAGAGGATATACTTTATATTGACCTTATTAAAAATTAGTATAAGTAAAAGGTTTTATTTCGACTATATTAATTGGAAGTATAAGATTGCTAATTTTTTAATAAAATATTAAATAAGATGTATAATAATAGTAAATTGGAGTAGATATATAGAGTAACGCTATTTGGCTATCCCTATTTCGTTGTTTAGTGTACTATTAATAATATTTATAAAGGCCGTATAGTAATTAATCTACGGCTGTTAAACTGTATAATTATTAGTAATTCCTATTCTTTATTAACTTAAGACTCTATTATTGTAAGGATAAGAGGAAAGAATTTCGCTAGTTATTTTAATAGTTCGGCCTTTTTCTACTAAATTAGCGTCTATTTACCCTATTGAAATAGAATAATTTTAATTAGTCCTAGAGGATTGGAATAGTTAAACGTTGCGTTAATAGGCTATAAGAATTCGCCGGCCTATATATAGAAATTTATTAACCGTAAGCTCTATTTATACCGTGTATTTGCGGTGGGATATATCGACGATATTATCGTATTTAACAATATAGCCGAAGACTATTTCAAATATTTGGAAATTATTCTTAAACTCTTTAAAGAAATTAATTTTAATATTGTACCGAAGAAATTATTCGTCGTTTACTTATTTGTTCATCTATTTAGCTACTGCGTGGACAATTTAGGTATAACTATAATAACCGATTATATCGCTGCAATATAGAATATTCAATAACTAGCCGATCTAGTATTATTAGAGTACTATATTGGCCTAGCCAATTTTCTCAAGCGATTCATCCCTTAGTTCGTTTAAAAGATCGGTCCCCTAGAAGAAAGAAAAGTTAAATTTATTGAATCTAATAAAAAAGACGGTAAAATATTAGAAAAGAAATTTCTAGTTATAAGAAAGATATTTACTAGTATATTAAATTTTATATTAATAGATTTTAAAAAAGAAGTATTTACTATTCTATAAAATTAATTAATAAAAGAGACGGTAATCTTCTATTATTATTCTAATTGAATTACCTTCTTTAAAATCGATACTTTAAAGAGGTAGGGATTTAGCGTTATAATTTTCTATATCGACGGTAACTAGTAGGACAGTAAGTTAATTCCAATTTATAAAATTCAATTTATCCTCTTCTATAATAAACGATTATCCGCCGTAGAAAAAAATTACTAGCTAATTAAGTTTAAAACGGCTTGCCTCGTTTAGGCTTATCGATCCTTATAATAATTAGTATAGTTATATACTAAATTTATTATTATATTAATAGACTACCGGGCTCTTATCGGTATAGTAAGGTAGACTAACCTAGATACTATTAATTTTATAAAGTTAAATTCGAAACTTATTATTACTTTAATATATCTATTTTAATTTAACTTCGATATCCGGTATATATTAGGGAAAGTAAATATTGTACTAGACGCCCTATTTAGACTTCCTAGGGCGGAAGTCGAGTTGTATTTAGAAATAAGTAAATTTAATAATATTTGGAAGGACTCTACGTATACAATCTATATTTATATAAATAATAATATAAAAACGAATTTTACTGAAGGTTATATAAAGGATAAATATTATACTATAATTGTACGGAAATTGAAGGAATATAATAAACGTAGTGTAAAATTGGGTTTTAATATCGATAAACGGTTTCCCTTCCGATTTAAGGACGGTCTACTATATTACTTTCCTTGTATAAATAAAGTAAAGTTGTACGTACCTAGCAATACTTTATAAGAAGTACTTGCCTTCGTATATAATAAACATTACTATTTTAGCTTAGTAAGGATAATATAAGAGTTAGAAGGATTTTATTTTCTCTATATAATAAAAGCCTTAAAATAATATATAGAGTATTGCTTATAATATTTAAAATTTAGAATTAATCGCAAAGTTACCCTTAGATTAATAAAGCCTATTCGACTTTATTTTATACCCTTCTATACCATTTATATAAATTTCGTCCTAGGGCTCCTAAAGTAAATTAGTCGATTGATGGTTTAGGGAGGAGATTATTACGATATATTAATAGTTTTTATTTATAATTTTAATAAAAAGACTCTATTAATCCCCGGCTATATAGATTATATTGTAGGATAGTAAGTTAAACGGTTAATTACTATACTCCTATTTTACGATTAGGGTTTATTTCGAATATTTATTTTAAATTAGGATATTAAATTCCTATTTACGGTATAGAAAGTAATCTTTCGGAGATTAAATATAATATTAGTATATATTACGGTATAGAATTCGAAGTCGAACGGCCAAATCGAATAATAAAACTAGGAAATTAAGTTAGTAATTCGATACTATATAGTAGAGAACCCCGAGATCCTATAGCCGGATATGCTCCCCACGCTATAATATAATTTTAATAATAGTCTTTTAACGCTATTAGGCTATATACTTAATAAAATTGTAATAGGATTCAAATTAAATACTATACTTAATTTATTTAAACCGATGGACTTTTAAAATACCGATTTCAATATTGTTAGACGCCTATATTATTACGAAGTAATTAAAATTATTAATTAGGTTGTAATAAAATATAAATTAATATTCGATTAAAGTTATTAATTATTTTAATTTACTAAAGGCGATAAAGTTATATTGTAGCTATATAAAGGCTATACCTAACTAGGGATTAAATTGTATAAGTACGCCGATTAGCGAACCGGCCTATTTATAATTAAATATAAAATCGACGATTTTATATACGAATTCGAATTGCTTTGCGTATAGAAAATTTATCCAATTATTTCAGTAAGTTATTTAAGAGAATATCCCTAGGGTAGAGATTTATTTTATTACGAAGAGTAATTAGGCAATTATATTATTGTAGAGAGTAATATTAACAATTAATAATTATACGAAATTAAAAAGATTATAGATTATAAAATATTATAGTATAGTAGGAAGCTGCTAATCGAATATTAAATTAAATATAAAGGTTACGGTATAGAATATAATAAATAGCACCCTTAAGGAAGTTTATATATTAATAGACTAATAGAAAATACTTAGGATTTTATTTGCGATTACGAAAAATATTACCCTATCGATCCTAAACTACTTACTCGAATAAATAAACTAACGTTAAATAAAATTATCGAAGTCGATTATATATTTAAGTCCAATATTATTATTATTATCCCTATTAAAGGTAAATAGAAAAAGACGCTGGCGACTTCGGACGCGGTACTACTCTTTATACTAACCGAAATACCCCTAAAATTAATAAGAAAGTATATTACTAATTTAAAGGCGCTATTCTCCCCCCTTTAATTATCGCCCCGATTAAGACCTTACTTATTACTACTAACTAAACTTTAAAAGATTAATTTATAAAGTATTTAATATCCCCTTATATTACTATTTATATAAATCTATACTATTAATATATACGAAGCCTAACGTTACTTCCTAATACCGCTAATTAAATTCTAAAGGATTAATTTATAAGGTATTTAATATCCCCTTATACTACTATCAATTTAAATCCGAATTATTAATTTATATAAACTTCGGCATCCCCTTATATTATTACTTCGATAAGCTACTTATTCTAAATATTCTATCTACCGAATACCGCTGCTTAAAATAGATATTAACGACGAATAGTATAGAATAATAATTATATATTTAATTAATATATAAAGGTAAGCGGGATTATAGTAGATCTAACTACTATTAAAGAAATATATTAGTAAGCCCTAAACCGAACGAACTATTAATAATTTACTACCTACCGTCGAATAAATTATTCTTAATTACTTACTTCCGGACGAGATAGCTATAGTTATAGACGTATTTATAGACTATAGTATTTATAAGTAAATGTCCGATAATAATTATTATAGCCGTAATTATAATATATTTAAAATTATTATAATTACTAAAGGCGCTAATTTACGGAAGGGGATCGACAATACTATTATCGAAAGTAGTATTAAATTGCTAAACTATATTATAGTTAAAGTAGCCTACTTTATAATATTTACCTTAAATTACAATATAATAAAATAACTTAGCAATTTGGAAGCTGCTAATTTTATATTGATAATTAAAGTTAATTAATACCGTACTTACAACGGTAATAAATCTACAATCCTAATATATTAGGATAACAATATAACACTACTAATATAATGTAAGATAAGAGAAATATTCGATTTTATTATTAATAAGGCCGTTTATATATTTAATATAAATAAACCGGTAAATATATATATTATTGCCCGCGAATAATTTAAATTAAAAATATATAGTATTATAGCCGTTTATTTAAGGAATATAGGATTAATCGATATATAGTACGCGGCTATCGTTAAAGTACGCTATAATTAGTAATTCGCTTACTCTAAAGGTTTGGCCGAGCCAACAAATATTCCTAATTAATTTAAACTAGTTACCCCTATTCCAAATATTATAAAACTAATTATTATTGTACCGAATACTAGAGAACCTAGGGTCCTTAGAATATTTAATTTTATTAAGTAGATTATAATTGGCGCTATTTAATTAATTGCCTTTAATAACAATACTATTAACGTAGCTTCGATTAAGCGTACGCTTAATACTATTGACAATACCCTAATTAAGAGACGTAAATCCTACAATATAATTTAGGCCGAATTTAATAAATTCTAATAAATTTATTGCTAGATGTGCGAAGAATAAGAGAAATAGCGCGAGGAATTAGAAAGTTAGCGTAATAATTATTATAAATTGGATAATAAATATATTGATTTATATAACGAATACGACGGCCTTTAATATAAATACAACCTTATAGTTAAAGAGTATAAATAATTTATAAATAAAATAAAAGATATAATATACTACTCTAAAGAGATATTTAAAATTATTAAAAATCTATCCGAGGACCCGGCCGTGGATACGGCTAATTATTAAAATAATATTGCTACAACTATTAATTTAGGATTTAGAACCGGTATAATAACCGATATATTATTTTAAACGCTATACTTAATTTAAATTGCGTAGGACGAATTAATATTTAATAATACTATTAAGACTATTAATTTACTTAACGGCCCTAAATATTTATACTTTATAGAAATACGGGCTAGGTAGCGCTATACTTATATGAAGTTGGGACTTTAGATAGGCTTTAAAAAACGAATTATTGAATTTGTAGCGCCTATCGCTGAACCGGCCGCCGCTATAGCGCTTATTACCTTAGCGCCCATTACTTTAGCATTTATTAAAATTTAGTTTAGTAATAGTTGGAGTATAGTGATAGACGACAATTAAAAATATAGCGGTAGTCTATCTTTATTAAGTTACTCTTGGACGATAATGGCGCTATTATATTCTATAACGATGTTATTTCTTTTCTATTTCCTTCTTTATTATTCATTTAATGCCGATTATCCGGCTTAAAGCTATTTCTTTCTTTATTATCCTTATTATCGATTAGTCGTACTAGTAATAGTCTTTCTATAAAGGATAGTTATTATTCGGTACGACGCTGTAATACTCTGGTAGTGCAATTGAATAAAACCTTTAGGGCTGTTTACTTATAAATTTATTACTCGAAATAAGGGAGGTTTCTATTATTTTCTTTTATTCTACAATTATAAAATTATACTACCGGTTACTATAACTATTATTATTATTCTTATAGTTATATTAGATTATTTAAAGACTATCTATTCCTATATAGTTAGTAATAATCGGGACGATTATTAATTTAGAAAGGGGCATTGTAAGACGTTGACCTTGCTATAGTTAGGATAATTATTAAGGACGTTAACCCTGCTATAGTTAGGGCGACGACTACTGGCAGGCAGGATCAATGGATATAGAATAGGGTATAAGACCCGAGTGGCGGTAAACCTCCCAATAGTTAGATTCTTCTCCAGATTAATACAATTAGACCATTCGCATGACCATCAAGCCATTCATCTTACAATAAGGCTAATAAAGAAGATATTAATAATTTTATAGATTAATAAATCTATATAGTTAAATTTAATAGGGTACTAAATTAAAGAAAAATAACCTAAGAACCCTTAAAGAGTCGGTAGATTTACAATTCTTAAAGAATTGTTAGGTACCTCTAAACGCTAGAATTACCTATTAATTTAATTACCGAATTAGAATAATAGTACTTTAAAACCAAAGTTTTAAAATTCTTCTTCTATAAAGGAACTTTATAGTTGCACCTTACAAATACTAATTAAATACTATATAAACTTATAAATAATAATCCTAATTGCAATATTATCTTTTATAAATATTATAATAAAGTTAGCTATAAGGAAAGAAAAATAATTTACTACTATATTACTAATTTCTACTAGTAGAAGGGTATTTATTCCTATATAAAAAGACGTATTAAGTCCTACCCAAACTATTAGAAGTAGAATTCCAAGTAGTTTATTAATACTTTCTAATATACTAATCCGTTACTACAACCATTTTATAAATAGATATTAAATATCTAATATATACTAGGAAAAGA
>NW_011929461.1:68398-77624 GCF_000182925.2 Neurospora crassa OR74A
ATAAATTTAAAATATATAGTTCGCTTTATTAAAATATAAATTACCTATTAATAGGGCCTACCCTTATTAATTGTCGTTAATAGTAGTTCGGAATTCTAAAAAAATTATAATACCCTACTAAAAAAGTTTAATATTCCTTTTATAAGGATTTTACCCTACAATTCTAAGGCAAACAGGGTAAATAAATTTAAATATTTCCTAATTATAATAATACTTACAAAGTTTATTAAAAATATAGAAAGTAATTAGAAGCCTTAATTACTTTATATTTTATTTATAAATCGGACTATAGTCCGGGAAAGCTATAATTTTACTCCCTTCTACTTCAATTACGGATATAATCCTATTTTACTAATTAAATTTAATTTACCTTCCTAGAGAATTATATAATAGAGTAATATATAGAATAATAAATTATTTAAAGCCCAACTCTATTTAATATTTATTAAAGCCCGTCCATTATAAGATAATAAATATAGATTTAATTTTACTACTAAACAAATCTCTGTAATAAGGCAAAAGGCTATAAAATACTACAATTTGGTAAATAATAGAAAAATTAGGCCTAATATTATAAAACTATAAGTGTGAAAGCGTGATCCTATAAGTGATAAGATAATTAGACTAGAAGCTATAAATTAAAGTAATATTAAGTATAAAGAGGGAAGGGGAAAGTAAATAAACGCTAGCAATAGGAATCTAATATATAAGTCGGATTCTACTAGGCGTTACCGCCTTCCCGATTTGTAAAGTCTATTAATAAGAGTATAAGCCTTATTCTATCTAATATACTATAATATACCCTATTGACTAGTAGTTAGTGCTCTGGGAGTCTATCCTACTATGTTATAATATTACCCCCCCCCCTTAAAAAAAGGCTTAACCCTAGAGTTGAAAGAAAATAATAGAAATAAAAAATAATTACCAGTTATGTAAAATAGTATATAACGTATCCTTCCGTCGCAATAGTTATTCTAATCTATTATATTGGGACGGGGTTCCCTCTATAAGATGAAAGTTAAAACTTTATATTAAGACTTGCGACTAAAGTTCAATCTAGTATGTTGTAGTTCTAAAAAAAGAAAAAAAATTCCCCCCAATTGGGCTAGAATAAACCACTTTCCTTAATAGGGGATAGATATTATCGGACTTCAATGTACTTTCGTTAATTAGTATAGGTTATTACTCTATATTATTATACTATACAATTAAAATTACGGCCTATAGTATATTAGTATAGAAGTCTACCTAATAAATTACTTATTATCCACTTACGATTTTCTTTTACTCTTTTGTATTTTTCCTTTTATTATATCTTCTATTAGCCTATTATCGTCTTTATAATTTCGGGTAGTCGCCTTATTTTCTATCACTCTTAATTAGATTTGCAATTTCTTTAGTAGTCTCGGCTTTTTTAGGTTCCGTTTATAGTACTCTTTAAACTTTATCGCTACATTTTTAAATCCTCTTACCTTATACTATTCTAAATCCGGATTCTATCCCTTTTAATAAACCTAATACTTTAATATATTATTTACTAATTTATAAGTAATAATATCCTCTACTTTCTATTCCTCTTCCGAATTATTAACAATTTTACTTCCTAGGTTCTTATTAACCTATCCCGGGAGCGGGTTATTTAGGTCCTTCCTCAAACGGTCTACGTAGAATACTTTAAATCTTTACTACGTCGTTAATATATTTAATTTATATAAATATCCTTTTATAATAGTAATTTTATATAGAATCCGGGTTAGTAGGAAATTGAATTTATTATTAGGTTTATTTATTGACTATACCTTTTTAATAATAAATATTCTATTTCCTACCCTAAAGTTCGGTAGCCTTCTATATTTATTAGTTTATTTCGTTTATTTTTCCTATATTTTAGTAATTCTATTTCTAACTATCGCCTATATTTTCTCTAATCTTTTTACTATTTGTTAGGCTTCCTCTTTTAATAACTTTTCTTTAAATATACCTTCCAATTCTCGGTTTTAATTAATAGTTAGTAAGCTTCTTTAGTACCCGAATACTACCTTATAAAGGGATAGACCGTCGAAGCTTTTATATAATAGGGTATATTATATTATATTAATTATGAGTAAGAAGTCGGATTAATTATTTTAATTATAGGAAATATACGGCCTTAATTGTTAATTAATATACTAATTTATAATCTCTACCTACTTAGCCGTTTGGGAATACCCTAAACTATTTAATTTCTATATAATTTTGAATAATTTAGCTAATTCTTATATAAATTCGGAAACGAATTACAGCCCCCGGTTACTAGTTACTTCCTTAGACAATCTTAATATTCTATATAGTCCTTTAAAGTATAATTGTACCGCCTTTTTGCCGGTAATGATATCCTTACAAGGTATATACTATAATAGTTTTAAAAATCGATCTACTATAACTAATATATTATTATACCCCTTCTCATTTTTTAATATTAATTTAAAATTAATAATGATAGTATATTAGGCCCGGTACTCTTTCTCTAATAGTATCGTTTATAGGAGTCCTAATATTTTATCTCTTAATACCTTCGAGGAACGATATATTTAATAATTATTTATATATCGGTCTATATTTGAGATTATATTTAGCTACCAATATTTCGCCCCTAGGATTTATTTGATTTTATTTCTACCCGGGTAAACTATTAGAAGTATTTCGTAATATTCCCTAATAACCTTTATATATAGTTTCCCCTCCTTCGCGTTTAATATTATGAATTTCCTATTGTAAAGGGTTAATCCTTATTTTATCGAAAAGTATAAGTCTCTTATATTAATTTTAGCTTTATATATTGAGAGTAATTCTTCTATCTAATTTATATATAAGAGGTTCTCTACTAGTAATTACTTCTCTACCCCCTCCGAAATTGCCTCTCCTATTACAATTATTAATTTATTTATTATTGGATATAAGACGGCTACAATCTCTTCTACTACTATATTTTGCTTATCCCCAGTGTAAACGAAGGCTCCGTCTTGTAGTTTAAATATTCTTAACGTTTGTTAGTCGTTCCGCTATTCTAATATAGTTTTAATAATCTCTAGCTTATAGGATAATATATTTATAACGATATTATTCTTTCCCGGTCGGTATATTATATAGAAGTTATATTCGGATAGTAATTCCGCCCAATTTACTTACTTAGAATTTAATAACTTCTTTATCGAAAAGTATTCTAGTATTTAATAGTCCGTTACAATAGTAAAGGGTTTATTAATTCCTTTTAATTTGGGACGCCAAATCTTTATTCCCTTAATTACTATTAGGAGCTCTTTATTATAAATAGGGTAGTTAAATTCCGTAGGGGCTATAGTTTCTAAATAGAATACTATAGGGTATTATTTTTTATTTTATAATTATAAAAGTATATTTATATAGATACCGTCCGAGGTGTTAATTTCTATACGGATTTCCTATCTATATCAGTAATAGGCCAATACTAGAGCTTTTAAGAGCGTTTCCTTCAATCGTTTAAATGCTTATTAGTATTTTAGTATTTAGATGAAAGTTTAATCCTTTTTAGTTAGTTAGTTTAAGGGTCGTATAATTCGCTTAAAGTCCTTTACAAATTTCTAGTAAAAGTTATAGAATCCTAAGAATACTTAAACTCCCTTTAAATTCTTAAATATCGACTATTCCTTTACTACTATAATTTTACTCGGATTAACTATAACCCCCTCTATACTAATAATAAAGCTTAGAAACTTTATTTTTATTATATAGAATTTATATTTTTTAATATCGGCCTATAATCCTACTACTTTCAATCTACTAAAGATTATTTTTATTTACTATTTATAGTCTTTTAGATTTTTTAAAAAGATTAGAATATTATTAATATAGGCGCTATAGAAATTTTAGTAACCTATTAAGGTATCGTTAATAAATTTCTAAAATACTGAAGGATTGCTATATAGTCCGAATAAGAGTACTTTATATTTGTAAGCCCCGAATTCTATTCTAAAGGTTATTAAATCTTTGTATTTGGGTGCTATTTGGATTTAATAGAAAGCTTACCTAATATCGATCTTAGTAAATATCTTTACTTTGCTAATACGGGCTAATATTTCTTCGATTAGTAGTAATAGGTATTAGTCTTTTTTTAAAATAGTATTAAATTTCTAATAATTTATATAGAATTGTAATCCTCTATTTACTTTTAATATAAAAAGTATTAGGGCCGCCTAGGGAGTTAAATTAGGTTTAATAAATCCTTTCTAAAGGTTATTGGTTATATATTTCCAATATTCTTCGAATTCTCTTAAAGTTATTTAATATAATAGGTTAATACTTAATTCCTCTATTTAATACCCTTCCTCCAACTCGATCTTATAGTCTATTACTAGTTTATATATAGGTAATATATTAGAATCGGCCCTATTAAATACTTCGAGCTCCTCCGGGGAGTAATAATTAGCGGGGACCTTTTTCTAGATTGTAGTAATATCTTTAAAAATATTACGAGAGGTTGTATATATTTTTAAAATATTAATAAGTCCTTCAATTTTATATAAATTAGTTACTTCGGGCTTAGCCTTCCTCCTTTTAATATAATATTCGAATATTATAGTATTAATTACTATTAAATCGATAGGTCGGATTTTAACCTATCCCAATTACCGTTCCAATTTATAAAAACCCTAATTATCTTTCTAAGGGAATAGGTCGTCCTTTAATTTAGCTCGGGGTTGTATTTTAATTAATAGTAATATTCCTTCTTTATATAATTCCCTCTCTATAATTCTTAATATTTTTATATAAGCGGAACGAAAAAGGATTTACTTTAATTTTTTCTATTCTAATTTTAAAGGGTACTAATTGTATTTATTATAACCTTCGTTTTCCGAAAGTAATATTTCGCTTATAATTCTATTAAAATTTTCTAATTCTTTAATTTTAACTCTAATAGTAGCCCTATTCTTCTTCCTCTTATTTTTAATTTCTATTACTCAATCTTTCTTCTCAATATCTTCTTAAAATTAGGGGTCTTCTATTAATCGAACTCGTCTACTTATATTAATATCCCAGACTTCTTTTAAAGCTAATATAACTTTTCTAAAAAAAAAATTAATTAGTTAGTACAATAATCCGGCAATATATTATTCTCCGCTAATTATATTTTACTTAGAATTATATCCTTTTTCAATTTAGGGAATACTAATATTTACTAATTATTATATTAACGCCCTTAAACCTTAAAGCTACCCTTCAATACTCAACTAATAGCATTTAATTAAAAATTTTTATAAAAAGTAATATATCCTAACAAAAGATTTTTATATTCCTCTAATTCTAACTTTTTTAATTTAGTATTAAACCTTTAGTTTATTAAAGTATATATATCGGCTCCAGTATCGATAAACGTACGGTAAGTAGTAATAGATAGTCCATTATTAATTATAATATATATAATAAAAAATTATTTACCGCTCCCTAAATACTTGTTTAGTTTAAAATGCAAGGGAATTTGGCTTATCTATTATACTTCTATATCTTTTATCCCTTTTATACTTCTAATTAAAACTTCTCTTAAAATAGAAATTTATTTTTAGGGTATTAGTTTTCCAATTCGGAATTAGTTTCCAAACTTTCTTCTATATTTATTTCGGAAATAGGGTCTTTTTCTTCTATAGTTTTATTATTCCCTTCTACCGAAGTTTTAGAGATTCCTTATATTTGATTGGCGATTATATTAAACTTTATTTTGAAGTTATTATTCGCTATAATTTTAACTTTCTCTAAATAAACTATAGATTAATATCCGATCTTATAGTAATTAAAATAACGGTTCTCTATATTTAACTTCTTTATTTCTTCGAAAGTAAATTACTAATATTCAGGTATAAACAGTTTTATTTTTATTTAATTACTTCGGGGAGGGGGCTTTTTTTCTTTTAACTTCTATTCCTTTCGGCGGATATTGGAATTAAAGGATTATAGTAGGCGGGTATATAATTTAAAACCTTTATTAAAGTTAAAGTATATTATTTTAACCGGGATTCTAAATTCTTAGATTATTTTACGGCGGAGATTACATTTTTATATTTCTCGGGGGATCTGGCATTATCTAACTAATTGAACGAATATTATTTTGAAATTTTAGAATTTGTTAGATACCTTTATCTTAAGCTTTTTATATTCGAATATAGTTTTTTCGTTAGTTCTATAATTATAGTAGTTATTCTATAATTACTTTAAAAATTTATTAGCGGTTTTAATATATTTTAGGTAATCTATTTCGAAGTAGGGTAATATACTATTTACGACCGTTCTACTTAGGCAAAGTATTACTTCTTTAATTCGGGCCGTTTTATTATTAAAGTAGTTAACATTTTATTATAATTTATTTTCCATTTAGAATATTTATATATCGAAGGATACTTTATTATTATTATTATTATTAAATACCGGTATATCCGGCACTTTATACGAGCATTTCGTTCCTCGGCGGTGAGGGACGAGGGGCCTAATTGGGGTATAACTTCTATTTCCCCGAATAAGTAGCGTAACGGGTCGTTATTTAAATTATTGGACGGGGTCGCTTTTATTACTATCTTTATTACTTAGTTCGTTATTTCCGTCGCTAGGATTATCCCTAGGGGGGTCGTTGTAGGAATAGGATTAAATAGAAGGAATCTCTTGTTTATTATTAGGTAGAATAACTTTAGGCGGCTATTTAACCGTTTTTACTACTATATTCGGATCCTCCGTAGGCGTAAACCGGAATAATCCTACTACGGTTATTCGTAGTTCTCCCTTATTATAAACGTGATACGGGTAACCGGAGTGCTCTGCAAATAACAGTATGATGATATTTGAAAGCGTTGTGAAAGATAATGCAGAAGGAAGAAGCAGAAGCCAACGGCTTGCCCAGAGGGCGCGCCTTATAAGGCTTCCTTATCTTATCGCAGACCCATTCAATTGGGCCTGCGACCTGCCTGCCGGGCCCGGTCGCCCACGGCGCCGGTTCTAGGCACGGCAGCCTGCATGTACGTCCGGCCGGGTCAGCTAGTTATACGTGACCGGCCACCCCATGGCCTTATCTAATCTATATACATGAATACGGATGTCCGGTATCAAAACGTCTTCTATTGTAACGTATTTACTTATTATTTACTTCTCAATGGGAGGGGTAGTAAGAAGGCGTATTAAGGAGGCAACTATTTGAGTGAGAAGGCGGTTTTAAATATCGAACTCCTTAAGGCGGTTAAAAAACTATTAATTAATAAGGCTTAATTTAGTAGCGGCCTCCTTTACTAATATTTATAATTTTTTATTATTTATAAGTTTAAAGACCTATTTATTAATTTTATCCAATTCGTTATAGTTAATTATTAAATTATTATTAATAATCGTTAAATTATATTAGATTTCTATAAAGCGTACAATAATAGTACTATTCTCCTTTACTAATCGGCTTACCTCTCTTATAAAGTATATTACCTAAGTATTGAGCCGTTTAATATTTTTATTAACAATATTAAAAATATCTATTAAGTCTTATATAAGACTACGGATAGCCTTATTAAATATAAAATAGGAGCGTACTTCCTAAAATATAGCTTTAGGATCGGCTGTATACGCTTTATAGAATAAGTCTACTCTAATTATTTTATTTAGAATATTAAAACCTTCTTTTCTAAATATTAGAGAATTTATAGCGGCTCCTAATATAGGGTTAAAAATAAATACGTTAGTTCTATTATTAAAATTCTTCTAAGCTTCGTTGATTATTTCTATTTATTAATAAATATTTCTAATAATTTCTTCTAGAGTAGTATAGTAAAAGGGAAATCGGGTATAGGAGTAAATCCTTCTAAAGTAGTTACTAATATAGTGGGATAGGGTAACCGCTATAAAAGGTTCCTAATTAAAGTATATACCTATAATAATATTCTTAATTTTGTTTTTTATAAATATTTTGGACTCTTTATTAATTTATATATAAATTTTAGTATTCGGTATATTATACCCGGCCTTCTTTGTGTAAATAAAGCAGAAACTTTAATTTAAATTTATTATAATCTTCTTTCCGAAGAAGAAATTATTAAGCTTTTGGGGGAATATAAATTTAAAGGTTATAAAGGCTAATTCTAGTCCTTTGGCCGTAGGTATATATTTAATTGTATTTATATTTAAAAGAGGGGTAATAGATTTCTCTTTCTTTTTACCCTTCGTTTATTTCTTAAATTATAAAGTACGTAGGGTTATTTTGAGGGCCGTATCCTAGTCGTAGTTGGAATTACTATATATTAGCGATATAACTACTAATAACTATTTAGAAGGGGGAATATATAATAAGGATTTAATAAGAAAAGTCTCGTTCAGTCTCCTTTATAGGTTGTTCTAAAGTTTTATTTAAGCGTAAAAATAAGGAATATTATTCGTATCCGGCAATTAGGACTATCCTTCAATAAGGTTCGCTTTAGAATCTATAGTAATTAGGTCTAGGGAAGAGGATATTCGATAATAACCCTTAACGGGGCTAGGATTCTTAATTAGAGGGCTATTATACTAATTTTAGTCGTCTAATTATTAAATATTTTGGGCGTTAAATATTATATTATTAACTTAATTTAAGGCGGAGGCGGAGGGTCTAGGGTACCTACTCTATTAATACTTCTTTAATCGTACAATAATTATTATAGGGCTTAGTAATCCTTTTTAATAAATAATTACTATAGTTTAACGACTTTAATTACGTTAATAAGGGGAGCTAATTATTCGGTATTAAACTGGTAGGATATTATAATACCGTCCCCGGGTAGAGAGTAAATAATATTTAATATTATATAAAAGCGTAATCCTATAAATAATAAGACAATTAGACTAGAAGCTACAAATTAAGGTAATATTAAGTATAAAGAGGGAAGGGGAAAGTAAATAAACGCTAGCAATAGGAATCCGATATATAAATCAGATTCTGCTAGGCGTCGCCGCTTTCCCGATCCATAAAGTCTATTAATAAGAGTATGAGCCTCATTCCATCCAATATACTATAGTGTACCCTATTACCTAATAGCCAGTACTCTAGGAGTCTGTCCTACTATACTATAATAATAAGTAGGAGATTTAATACTAATTTAACAATTATATTTAATAAATCGATATAAGTTCGGTTAGAAAACTAATTTACTACTAGCTTAATCCTTTTCGAATTAAAAAGATTACCTCTAAATATAAATACTTTTTAAAAACC
>NW_011929461.1:77724-79520 GCF_000182925.2 Neurospora crassa OR74A
TGATTTTGATTTAACGCAACCTATATTCTTTATTCCTCCTCCAAATTCGACTCAATATAATTCAAACGTTAATTTAACCCTTCCTTTCTACTATATACAAATTAAATACTTACTAAAGAAAAATATAATTATATCCTCTAATAATTATACTATTACTAATAATAAGGCTAAAGTTACTTCGAATAATAATAATACCGGTAGATTTATTAAAATAGAGGGCAAAAAGCTTTAAACTATTCTAAATTGGAGTAATATAATAAGATCCGGCAATATTAATAGTAAGTAGCTTTAATAGTCTATTATTATTTATAATATTCAATTTTTATATAGCTATAGTAAAATACTAATCGCTAATTAATTTAATAACCGGATAATTATATTATTATTGAACCTTCAATAGAAATAAATTAAAGAAACTATTAAACTTATATTTAATTAGCCGCTTATTAATCGAATACTTCGACCTAATACAAATAAAGCGCTTAAACCGATATTAATAATATACTAAGGCTTTATTAATTAGTATATATAAGATTATTAGAAATCCTTTCCTAATTTATTATAAAGGATTAAAATATAATTATATATTATAAAAACGAACCAGCTATATAATTAGATCCCAAAATATAAAAATAAACTCCTATATTATAAAATATACTTTCGCCCCCCTCGAAATTTAAATTTAAAGAACGGATATATATTTTAAAGTATCTTAAACTAAGTAGAATTTAATTAGACTAGCAATATAACTTCGT
Organism: Neurospora crassa OR74A; assembly: GCF_000182925.2. NCBI lineage: Eukaryota > Fungi > Ascomycota > Sordariomycetes > Sordariales > Sordariaceae > Neurospora > Neurospora crassa. The sequence continues at coordinate 78,480 of NW_011929461.1, forward strand.
AATACCTTATAAAGAATTAAAATCCGATATACTATTCGGTAAGCTCTTCTATAATAGATTATAACTTGATTAAGTAAGCGCTTTCCTACTTAATAAGAGAGGTTTTTATAATTAGAAACAAATTTGATAGGGAAATTCCTAGATTTCCATATCTATACTACTATACTATAACTTAAACTAGCTATAACAGCCCAAATTAGCTGGGCTGCCAGAGGCTTCCTTGCCGTACCGTGCCCAGTCTAGGTACCCAGACTATAGTGCCCGGGCCACCCTATAGCCCGTACTCAAGCTCAACCTTAACTACACAGTATATCTACTGCGTACAAACGGCTGGCTGGAAGCCTCCCTCCTTCTTAGAACATCCTTCTTTTACCTTCTAATACTATTGCTTCCTCGTAAACTGTACGGTATCTGGGCAATATCTCTATTCTAATTAACCTCCCGTATCAAAATTATAATACGCTTAACCGACCTTTAGTAAAATATTAATAAATATACCTATACTTATATTAATAATTTAATTACCCTACTTTTATAAGTAATTAGAAAAGGGGTAAAAATAATCTTTGTACTAAATAAATATATTTACTTTAATAGTAGGACTCTAAGATTTATAAGTAATCCGAAGAATATTAAATTACCTATAAGAAAAAAAAGGTTTTAAGTAATCCCTTTCTATTTTAAGAACTACTATTTCTCGGTAGCTATTTTTAATTAATTAATAAATTAATAGGATTATTATAATTCTAATCTTAAAAATTCTATACTATAGAATATAAAGGTAGCCTTAATTTCGCTATTTTAAAGATTCAATATTTAGAAAATATTTAAATCTAACCTAAGCCTTATTATTCAATAGATCGAATTTATTACCCAAACCTCTAATTAAATCTATAGATTAATAATAGTAGAAACTATAAAAATAAAACTAGTAAAATATAATCCAAACTTTTAAATACTAAAGCCAAAAACCTAATAATAAAGTACAGTATAATAATAATAGTCTTATTCCCTATGCTATAACTATAGCGCCTTATTGGT
>NW_011929461.1:79620-81034 GCF_000182925.2 Neurospora crassa OR74A
TTATAATAGTTCTTACCTACTACTATAACAAATTAATTTCGTTTTTCCCTCCGCTATATTATCCTAATATTAAAATAATAAGGATAATAGGAATAGGATTAGATTAAGCATACTGCTTCCTTTACTACCTTTCTATCTTATTCCCTACTACTCCTTCCTTTACCTTCTTCCCGTTTCCCTATCCTATTTCCCTATTTATTACTCTACCCCTCTGCCTCCTTATCCTATTTATAAATACCTCCTCCTTATTATTTACTCTATTACCCTACGGACTTACTTTTATTTATAATAGTATAAAAACCCCCTTCCCTTATCTATATAATCCCCTATATAACGCCCCTTCCTAATCCTTCTTCTCCTCCCTCCTTATTGCATCTTTTAATAAAATAGTTTTTTCCGACTATTATCGCCCCAACCTAATCAATTTAACCTCTAATATAAAAGGTCCCTCCCCTAATATATCCCTAAACCTTATATCCCTTATAATTGTACTTCTAAAGCCTATATTCCTTATTTGTACCCTTTGTAACTTCCTTAATAATCGTCCTCCCCCGAATTAGTACAATTTCCTTCTTTATTCTCCTTAACCCTTATACTAATTTAATTAATATCATTCGTAAAATTCCTTACCTTTACTATATTCTAAATTTTACTTCCGTCCTATATAATAATAAGCCTAGCTCCCTTAATAATTTCCGTAAGGTTATTACTAAGAAAATTTACCTTATTTTAATAACTAATAAATTTCTTATTCCTTATATTTCCTTTCCTTCATTATTATTTAACTTTTATTTTAATTAATAATATTTAAAACGCTACTTACTCCCATACTTATAAAATATATATACTAAATATTCCTATAAACCTATATAACGCTTATAACGCTATTTAAATAATAGCCGTTACTATAGTATTAGGTAATTAAAATAGGTTCAAACGTAACCTAAATACCTTTATTCGTACTACTAATAATTTTACTCGTTGTATATATACTTATTTAAAATATAATAAACTACCTACCAACTATAAATATTTTCCCTATACTATTAATTATAATATCGCCGACTTCTAATAAAAGGGTTACTATAAATTAATTATAAGAAATATTTACTATAATTGTATTCTTTCTCTTTTTAGTAATAGTACTATAAATCCAATTTAAATTATATCTAATTCTAATAGTAGCGCTATTATTCCTACGTATATTATATCCGACGGTAGTAATTTTGCTACTCCTATTCGTATAATCTCTAATTTTAATAATAGTAATTCTATTCTTAATAGTCCTATAATTATTAATATTCCTAGCCGCCCTCTTATAAATAATAATTAAATTTAATAGTACTATAAAGTTACTACAAACTAGGTTCGTATAATAGAACTATTCAAATAGTTTCTTAAGCGTAATTAAATA
>NW_011929461.1:81134-81875 GCF_000182925.2 Neurospora crassa OR74A
TATAATTAACTTTATTGAATATTCCTTTTAAATTAAAGAGTATAAAGGATATTATAATTCTAAATTTCTAAACCGTATATACCGTATTAATAACTACCCGGACTATAAACTCTATCGAACGGCCTACCTAATTACCTATTTAGCCCTCTAATAAAAAATTAAACTCTTTAACTACCTATATAAATCTCTTAACTATAAATACCTTAAAGATTTTTCTTATATTACTAAATAATAATATTAATCTTTATACGCCTACTAATTTTTATTAAGTAACGCTCTTTCCAAGCTTTTTAAAAATAATAATTTTCATATCCTTAAATTACTATAGAAAATAGCCAAATCGGAGGCTAGTAAATACTAAATATATTATAACTTACTAGAATAACTACCTATATAATTTTAAAAATCTATTTAAATACTAATTAACCCCGGAAACCTTATTAAACACTATCTAGGAAAATATATCCTAAATATCCTTTTTATTAATTAGGTCGCTAATAACTATTAAATTAACGCCTTCTAATAATTTAATCCAATTTAATAAGTAATTTATTAAAACCTCTACCTTCGGGAAAAAACAATTAATAAGGATCTCGGCCTTACTACTATAGTCTTTAATTTCTATTACTCCTTCGTAAGTTTAAAGGGTTAATAATTTAAATAAATTTATTAATCGGTAACTTTAAATTTAAGCCTATCGTTCTAATAGCTAAAATTAATTTAGGTTTTTTAAAACCTCAG
>NW_011929461.1:81975-93767 GCF_000182925.2 Neurospora crassa OR74A
TTATTTAATATATTCCTAGGGTCCTAACCGACTAGTATAATAAATCTACTCTTTAATATATAATAAACTAAAGCCCTAATACCTCTACTTATTATATAAAAGTAAGAGTTTTAAAGTAAGAAAGGAAAAAATAAAAAAAAGAACTATCTACCCTATATTAAACTTCCTTTCGAATATTCTTTTATAATCCTTTATAAGAATATTTGTATACTAATAACCCCTATTATTAAATAAAATTTTAAATATAGATACGTATATAAATAAGAATATTAATTACTATTAATAAAGGTAAATATAATAAATAATATAAATAAAGAATTGGAAGTAAATCTATTAACGCCGCTTCTTTTTATCCTATATAGCCTTCTGAATTTTTATTCTTTCCTCCTTTACTTTAATCTTCTTCTTTTCTTCTACCTCCTTCTTAATATTCCGAATTAGCGTTTTATAAATCCTTAGTACTTTTTATACTTCTTCTATACTAATATTATTAGTAGCGGGAATATTTTATATTACTTACTTACTTAGTATTAATATGTATTAGTATTCTATAATTAGCCTCCCCTTCTTTTCTCCCTTAGCCTTCCTTCTTAATAGGCGTAAATCCGCCTTCCTCTTCTTAAATAAAACGAAATAATTAATAATAAATTTATTATATAAATTAAATAATTCTATTTACTTATTAATTTTACAGTCTTTCGCCTATTTAATCGCTTTTAATTTCCGTAAGGGCTTTAAAAATACTTTATTTTCCGAAGGGGAAGAGATTTAATATTGTAATATAGTAGGCCTATCTACGTATTTATCCTCCTTACTCTTATCTTTATTATTTTTATAATTATTAATTAATATATCCTTAATATTCTCTACCCCTAGCCCTTCGAATACTAAGAATTTCTTTAACTATTAAATATCTTAAATATAAATTAATAAATTATAAAGGGTAAGTAGGTCTTTTAGGTACTCCTATATAACGTTATTATCTTCTATAAATTTAAGTTCCCAAAGATCTCCTTTTACTTCGATCCTTTAGTACTATATTATTCTATATCTTACTTTGTACTATAAATCTACTCTTTACTCTTAATTTATAAGAATTATTAATAATTTAATTTATAGCGTCCTTAAATAATTATAAACTATTCTTATTTATTAATAAATTATAGCTTCTTCTAACTATTTGAAATTTAATAGCTATATTTAAAGTTTCTAGTAATTAAATTATTTCTAAATATATAGTTTAATATAAGGAACTATTTATCCGTTAGGGTACCAATCTATTCTTTTTATATTTAAAAAGAAAATTTTAACTACTTTTAATATTTAGAAGCTATATAGCTATATAGTCGCCTATTAAGGGAATTTACAACTATTAAAGTATATTTTAATACAAATTTATTTTCCTTTATTTATAAAGTATTTATAATTTACTAATATAAATACACTATAAGCTTTTAATACTTCCTATATCTTAAATTTATACTTTATTATATAAAAATAATACTATATATATTCTAGCTAATTAAAAATAGTTAAGGAAAAATATTTATCCTTATAAATTAGAATATACTATTACTTTATTAATAATAAGAAGGCTTTTTCTACTAATTTAGTACTTATTAAGTACGGATTCCCTAGTTCGTTTTCAGTTATAGTTTGAGCGGAGGAGGGGATATAAATCTAATTTCCGTATATTTTGAATAGCTAGGTTAAATTTATATTTATAATTATTCTATTTATTTAACCCTTAATATAAATAGTATACTATAAGTTCGCTATTCCTATTATATATTTATATTAAATTATTCGGTTTAATTAAATTATTATTAGCTAATCCTTTAGAGGAAGGAGATTTATTCTAAGTACTATATTATATAAATTAATATTTAAAGTATCGAATATTAATTCGAATAGTATTATCCAATCCTTATTTATTAGGCTATCGTTTAAATATTTAGGTAGTCTCTAATTAAATTTTGGGTTAAAGTTCCTCAATACTTCTCCTTGAAGGGGGTAGACCTTTTTAAATCTTAAAATAGTATTTTACTAGCTAGTAGCCTCCTTTATCTACCAAATCCTATAGTTTTTAATAATTTCTCTTTACTCTTCTTTTAATACTATTACTATAAAGTAGGATAATTTAGAAGTAATAGAGGGTGAGGTAGGGTAGAATAAGATAATTAATAGTAAAATAAGGATTTGGGCTAATAATATAGGTTCTTTATTATTACCTTTTCTCTTTAGAGTAAAATATTATTCGTTTATAATAGGACTCTTAATAAAATTAACCTTACAAATACCTTTAATAGGAATTTAAGTTAATAAAAATATTAATTCCTTTAGTATATAAAGGAGAGGATCCATTATAATTAGGAGTTCTTTATTTAATAGTAAATTACTAATTAGGATTTATAATATTAAGGGTTTATTATTAACCTTCTTATTTAATAAAATCTCTTCCCTAATAAGTATATTCGGTATAAATTTATTAATTTTCTCTTCTCCTTTTTTTAATAAGGGTTAAATTTATTAAAAATACTTGCGAAGCACTAACTAAATATATTACAATTAAAAATATATTCCTTAATACTTCTTTATTATTATTTAACAATTCCTAATTTGGAGGGATTACTTTAATTAGTATAATTATTACGAATTTATTATTTTTTTCTTTACCTACTTTATTAAGAGTCTAGTTTATTGAAGGTATACTTTCTTTCTGCGGGGTTTTAAATAGATTTATTATAAATAATAATACATTCTTTAACAACTTCTTATCCTTCTTTAAAGTTTTTTTATTCTTCTTAGAACCTTTAGAACTTTTCTTATCCCTATTATCCTTAATAGTAAATTAAATTATAGAGATCTAGCGAAATTTAATTTTTATACTTTTATTTTTACCCTTCTAAAACCTTATTACTTCTCTAAACGTATCTAAACTATTAGAGATTATAATAAATTTAATAATAATATTCGCTTTTAATTATTTCTTCTCCTTTAATTTAAGAAAGATAGACAATTACCGGATAGTAATCCGCTCCCTATTACCGCTCTCTAGGGTCCTAATAGCTAATTTCGCCTTGTACCTCTTAGGGCGGTCTATTTTTACTCTCTATATAATTATACTTTTTAAAATTAAAATTAATATAATTTCTTTCTTCTTAGACTTCTTAAAGGGTCTTTCAAAGGAGAATACCTATAAGGCAATTTCTAAAATATCTAGTATTATTAGGAAAGTATATTCTTCGTTTAAAGGGTAGAATAGTATTCCTTAGGAATAAAGGGGGGTTAATTTAGTTATTATATTATTTTTTTTTGGAGGTAAAAGGCTTTTCTTTACTAATTTACTTTTAAATATAATAGGGAGTTAGAAATTTCTAAATATACCTACTTGGTTAGTATTATAATAGTAGTTCGGTATAGTTCTATAACCTTCTTTAGTCTTTTAAAGATTACTTTAATATTAATTTACTAGAAGGGTATATTGTAATATATTTATTTACTTCCTACTCCCTACTCAAAACCTTTCCGCTATTATTATTTAATTAATATATATTTTACTATTCGTATTTACTTCCTATTAGTAAATATACTTCCTTCTTTCCTTTATAATAAACCCGCTCCTCTTCTTCCTTATTCCTATACTGATATTTTTTTATTTTTAAATATTAATATTTAACTTTACTACCCTCATTATATTAAATTTACATATTTCTCCTAATAATCCTATTTAGGAATCTATATAGTAATTTAACCTTCCTCTTAAATACTAAAGTACAAATCTCTAGCCAGCTTCTAACATTCCTTTATTAATTACTATTATTAAGAGAAGGTATAATACGAACCTTAATAAAGGCCTACTCCCTTCTTATCCTTTAATAATAAAGAATAACCCTTAGTATATAAATAAACGTCCTAATAGTAAATAGTAATTATTATTTAAAGTATATTTTTATTTATCTTTTAGCCTTATTACTATAAATTCCCTCTAGGGTATAACTTTAAATAAATTTAATAAAGTTTTTATTAATTTAATTTGGGTTTATACTATTTCTAAACCTATTCTTATTAAAAAGTTATATATAGAATAGGTTTTACTTTAATCCCTTATTAACTTTACTAAACTCTTTAATATCTTTTATTTTATTAATTAATATTATATAATTTTAGCGGCTTATTTTATAACCTAAAATTTTAATAATTAACCTCCTTAACGCCTATTTATTAAGAAAAAAGGGGCTTAGCCTTAAGGTTACTATAGTACCTATTTACAAATTAAAAAGAAGAGGATTTTAGGCCTTTTTATTTAAACGTTTAGTATTCTATACAAATCCCTTCCTTATTTCGCCTTCTTATTCTTCCTTACTAACCTTTTTTATAGGAATTATTTCCCTTATTCTTATTACTTAGCTAAAGCCTAAAAGACCTTTACTTCTATTTTTTCCATAAAAAATTAGTAGGAAATAATTAATATTTAATTGCTTTTTATTAAATACATTTCTATATTTAGTAATATTAAAGGAGGGATTTATAGTAATTATACTTAAGATATTAAGTAAGCTAATAAATATATTTACTTAATTATTAGTTTCGAGGGTTTTTAGATTGTTACCGAGTATAAACTATCCCTTTTTTATAAAGATCTTACCGAACGTTTAAATAAAAATAGAAGTATAGGTAGGGACTTCTTAATAATTAATAAAATTACTTAAAATATTTAGATCCGTACTAATAAGTAAATTATTCCTAGTAAAGAATTTTAGGAAGAGTATACAAAATTTAAGTACTCTTAGCTCCAAATAAGAAACTAGGGTAATACCGTTAGAGGGAGCTATTTAATTTAATAATATTCTCTTAATAATAGTAATAATTTTTAGGAGAAGGTTAAGGATTTAAAAATTAATTCTAATTCCTTTAAAATTAATAAGGCTTCTAATAACGAAGATTTATTTAGTAATAATATAGAAATTAATAATAAGGGTTAGGGTATAGATTTATAAAATATTAATAAGTTTAAAATTAGGGATTAGGTAATTCCTCCTTCGTTAATTCCTAAGGGCTCTAAACCGGATTACTGTAATAATAAAATAGAAGTTAATAATATAGATTCGCTTATTACTAATTTATTTATAATTAAAGAAGGTGTTATTCTTCCTTTAGTAATTCCTAAGACCTCCAAGCTAATCTATTATAGCGAGTAATTAAATAAAGGGAATAGTAATAAAATAGAAATTAATATTGTAGTTAAAAATAGTAATACAAATTTTAAAATACCGCCTCCTAATACTCTAAAATATCTTCCTCCTATTACACCTATAAATATAGATTTTTTTATTTATATAAATAAAAAAGCTCCTTCTCTTATAACTACTATTATTAAAATTTATAATTAGGAGATTAATAAAAAGGGTAGTACAGATCCGTAGCCTATTATTATTAATAGTAAATTAAAAATTCTATTTCGTTACTTCGCTCCTATTATTAATATTTATAATTTAAGAGGAAAGGGTAATCCTATAGTAATCTCTTCGTTTGAGGAAAATAATAGTAATTTTAACAATTTTCCTAATATTAAGAAATTCCTTAACGTTAAAGGAAATGCCGTTATTACTTCTATTAATATTAATAATCTAGTAGTCCTAGGAGGGGATTTAATAGAATTAAATAGTAGGGTTATTTTTAATATCCTTTCTATTAATTAATTAAATTCTTATAATATAAGGGGGAAAAGTTCCTAAATAGAAAAGGTAGAGGGGGGGGCGGATATTTTACTATATTGTATTTAGGTTGGGATTTTCCCTTATTCTTTAGTATACCTATAGTATTTAATCTTCCCTTCGAAAGTAGTAAAGGTCTAATTTACTACTTTCGCTAAAAAATTAAATAAAATAGTAATAAAATATAATAATTATATATTTTCTAAATTACTATTCCCTTAATTATATAATATAAATCCGTTATACCTATTTTTATAATATTACTACGTACTACTATTATATTAAGGCTAGCTTAATCCTATACCCTTTATATTATAAAATTAGTAGGAACTTCCCTTTAAAAGAAAATAGAAAAGTAAAAATATTAAAGTATTTTAAAAGTAGAAATATAATTGTAAATATATAAATTATAAATTTGTAAAAAAAAATAAACATTAAAGGAAATACTATAAAGAAAAAAGGTCGAAAAAGGAGGTTGTATCGTCGCTTCGGTTTCGTTATTATATATCGGTTATTAGGTACGGATTTGCCTATCTTTAAGTATGTAAATAGGGCGTTAAATTAATCCTTAGGATTTATTTATATCCTTAAGGGTCGCTCCTTAAGGATTGTAACTTTAATCCTTATTCGAACTAGATCTTTCTATATTCTATCTTTAAAAGTATTTTACTTTATTTTCTTTTTTTTTATAATTATACTTTCTCTAAATTTATATTATAGTATTCGGTTTAGAATTTCCTTTACGAATAATTTATTATTAACCAGTTTAAAGTCTCCTTAACCTCCTCTATCCTTAAGTAAAATCTATTCCCTCCTAAATATTGTACTTAGGTTTTTAACGTTTAATATTATTCTATCTTTAACTATAAATTTCTTAATTCTCCTAGTACTTATAAACTTATTAAACTATATTCTATTTAAAATATTAATATAATATACGCTCCCTAAATTAAAAATCCAATATACTCTATAAAGGCCTTACTATTAATACGAAAACTTCCTTATTAAATTTATATTAATTTTTCTAATACTATTATACTTTAAAACTAAATTGCCGACTTTAATTTAGGCGTTTTTAAGTTATATTTTCCGTTAATTTTATTTATTATAGTAATTAATTATTATTTCCCTTATTATAGTAATTTTTTCTACGGCTTATATAAATTTATACTTAGAATCTTTATATATTTAAGTAACTATATTGATTAGCTCCTCCTTAATTATTACCCTATTATTATTCTTCTAATTGGTAATTCGCTAGGAGGGTAGGTTAAATTCGATTAATAATATTAGATTATAATTATATATTAATTAGAAGGGAATATACTTATAGTTTCCTTTAATAGTAGTCTAATTTATAAAGAAGATATAAAGTAAATTTTTTTTTTTAATTGGCGCTACTCCCTTTAATTATCTTTATAAATAAAGAAGTAATTATAATATATTTTTATTTATTTATACTATTAGTTCGCGAATTATAAAGCGTAATAAATTCCTTAGGGATTCCTAATTAAAGTAAGTATTTAATAATAGCCTTCTAGAATTCTATACTACTATTAATTAGAATTATTAGAAGGTATCCCTACTTTAAGAATAGGAATTTAAAAAAGTCTTTTACTTTACTTAACGAAATTATAAGGAGTAAAGTAGCTTTAATATAACCTATTAAATTATTTTTAACTTCTAATAGAGGAATTCTCTTACTATTCGTACTTAGGAGGTATTGGATATTTAATAACTATTTTCTAAAGGGGTAAGAACTTAAGTAAGTCTATTAGTAACTATCTTCGAACTGTTTGGGGTTGAATATTTAATAATTAGGGTATAAGTAGATTAATTCTTCTACTTAAATATATATTCCTTTTTAGTAATAGTATTCTATAATACAGCAGTATATCCCTTTTCGGCCTTTATATCCTACTTCGTTATAGTAATAGGATATAATTTACTAATATTCTTTTAAACTATTAATTAATTATTTTAGGCTTTAAATCGAAGTTGTAGGGCGTAATTAAAGGATTCTATTATATATTATAAATTTAACGGTATTAGTCTAGAATTAGCGTTTTATAGTAGTTCCTATTAACTTCGAAGGAACTTTATAAATTAATAGGTATTTAGTAATTTTTTCTAACTTTTTAGATTATTCCCCTTAGAATATTAGTTAAGGGTTATTTATATATATAATAAAAATAGAGTAGATCTATATATCTATAAAATCATTAATATCCTCCTTATATATTTATTTGTAGAGGTTAGAAGGTCTAGGGGGTTTACGAAATAAATTATTAACTATTATATTTTTATTCTTTAGAATATATTTAATATTGAAATTAAAGATTTTTATTTAAGTAATCTACTACATTAGTAGCGCACTAAGTATATCGCTTATAACTCTATTTAATTAGTAAACTAAAACTATTATATTAATTTTAATTATAAAGTAAGTGCCGAATAAGTACCTTTTTAAATATTTTAAAGTATAGAGGAGGCCCCGAAATTCCCTTTTTATAGTATCGTACTTCTTTTCGGTACTAAACTAAATCCTACTCTCGAATCAATATAGGTATTACTTTCTATCCAGGCCAATCTACTCTAGAATAATTCCCTAACCTTCTAGTAATATATTAACTATAAAGAAAATTATCCTATAATAATCGTTATTATATATTAGGGTAGCGAAGATTAATATAGTAGTAACTATATACTATAGGTACTCTATTACGAACTACTTATTCTCTATTTATTAAAATTTAATATCCTTCTTTATTAAATTATAGAAGGGGATTACAATAATACCGAATCCTCTAATTTAAATTCTATAATACCCTACAATACTTAGGAAGGCGCGGATTTACTCTAGCTCCTTTCCTTTCTTATTAATTTAATATTCGTAGTAAATCTACTTATTAATCTTTACAACCTTATTTATAGCTAACGCTTTTCTATTTAATATATACAAGTACCCTACTAATATTATTTCCCTTTAGTACTACTAGGATTTTACAACCACAATTATCCCTCCTACTAACTCCACATTAATAAATACCTTATTAATATTTATAAAGTATTCTAATACGTATTTCTTAATCCCCTTAGTACTAATTTACTCTTCGTTATAATTACTTTAGGGTCCTTTAATATAAATATTATTAAAGTAAGGTTAATAGACGTTAGGAATTAAATTATATAGTATTTTTATTATTACCCTTATAAATTATACAATAGAATTTATACTTCCTTATAGTAGAATAGTTATTTAAAAGTAATTAATAGGGGTTAAGAAAGTAGTAAAGTTATAATTAGCTTCATCGAAGGGAATTTAATTATACCCTAAAAAAAGATCTAATAGGGATATTATTTTGTAGCTTCTAAATACTTCGTTAAATTCTTTATAATTTAGGGGCGGGTTAGTATTTTAGAGGGTTACCCTATTAATTTATTAGGTATTATTAATAAAATATAAATTATTATCCTTCTTTATAATTAGGAACTAATTATTCCTATATACTATATAATTTTCTTCTAAAATCCCCTTCTTAATTCAATCTTTTAATAAGTCGTATACTTTATTATAGAAGGCTTTCGGAATTAGAATAATTTTTATTTACTAAGCGGAATAAGGAATAATACGGATCTCCTAAAATAAAATAATATTAGGATCTAGTTTTCTATATTTAATAAAATCCTAAACTAGAGTTTACTCCTTATTAAAAAGGATATAAGTAAATAGCTCGATTTCCCTTTCGTTCAGGGTATCCTAAACTATTTTTAATAAGGTTTAAAATTATTCTTCTATTAAGCGTAATCCTTAAATTAGCTCTATAAACTTTAATACTACGTAGTAGTCCTATTCTAAATTATAATTTTTAAATATAAATACAATTCGATCTTTTACTATTACTAACTTCTTTTCCTTCTAATTAGGGTCTCTTCTAAATTTTAACCTATCTAATACAACATTATTAATTAAATTTACTTTCTATACTATTTACTTATATATTATATTAGTCTATATAATTATATATTCTAATCTTCCCTTAATACCCTCCAATTCCTTCCTTTTTTCTCTATAGTCGTCCGGTAAGAATAAATACCCTACTAATAAATCTTTTAGGTCGGTATTCCTTAATAGCTTTAGAAAGAATTTCTTCTAATAGTAATAAATTTATTAAAAGATATTTGGACTTCGCAGGCTAATCGGGAACCCCTATTCTTTCCTAAGGAAAACTATTAAATCCTTTACTAATTTATTATTAAGGGGGGCAATCTATTTATTTTCTTCCTCTAAAATACCCTCTAATAACTATCCTCTAATTGCTAATAGGACGGTTTCTTCTATATAATTCTTATTAAATTTACTTCCTAGCCTTTAAATATATAAGGCTATTATAATAGTAGGGGAATTAAATTTTCTACTTATTGCCCTTTCTTCCTTTAAGAGTCTCTAAATTAACAATTAAAGCGGTACGAATTATTACTCTATTAAACGTTATAATTACATAGTTTCTTCCACCTTCCTTATACTTTATATAGACTTTAGTATTTTAAAAGAATAGTAACCTTAAAATAATATTATAATTTAGTAAAGCCTATTCTATAATAAAAAAGTAGACTTCTCTTCCCTTATCGAATAGCTAAACCTTCTTATAAGTTTTACTAAAAAATCCCTTCCTTCCTCTATTACTATTAATATTAGAAATATCTATAATAATATTCTAAAATCCTAGTAAATCCGCTAGTACCTTATAAATAGTATTATACTTAGTACCTATATCTAATAGGGTTACAACTTTTTTTCCTCCTTAGAATTTAATTAATATATAAAGCGTAGGTAAAGGGGTAAAGTATATAATATTTCCTTCTATAAGGGGTAATTTATTAACGAATTTTATTTAATTTATAGTAAGAGTTAACGTATTTTAAGGGGAGATAATATATATTAATATAAATTTATTCTTTCTTTAATTCCTAATATTACGCTATTCGAATAGAGAGAAAATATTATTTTTTAAGAACGGCCGGGCAAATATAAAACTATTATTCTTCGAGGCAACCTTAACTAAATTTACGGATATATCTGTTTTAGGCTCCTATTTTTCTATAAATACAAAATAAATTTGCACTTTATTAGGCCTAATAGGAACGAATTTATTAATTTCCGAACTATTATTAAGGGTTATATTATTATAATATTTAAATTATATAATAAGAATCCCATCCTTACTATAAAGGATTTTAGAGAGTTATTTAATTTAATTATAAATAGTTAGGGTATTAGTAGGGTTATTTCGAATAATATCTTTAATAGTAATAGTAACTTTAATATTTATAAATTTAGCGGCTATAAGGTATATTTCCTTTATATTTAAAATATTATTTCGAGCCCGGATATCCTTTGTATATACCTAATCTAACCCTTCCTCCTTTTATATAAATAAAACCTTCTTAAATTATAATTTTAGTACTTTATTAGTAGGAGTAAATAAGTATATTTAAGTTTCGTTATTTAAAGTAGTCTTAAACTACTTAAGGGCTAACTTAAATATTTCTATAATAAATAAATAAGGGATTAGAGTAAAAGGAGGGGTAGTTATAGAGTTTAGTATTATATTATTAGTCTTAAGCCTCTTTAATTTACTAGCTACTACTATAGTATTCTAGGAAGTAGTATAAATTTCTTCTTAATTTATATTTATTTTAGAGGGCCTTCTTAATTTGGTAGTTTTATTAGGATTAGCGACGATTATATAAATTTGAATTACCTATTCCCGGGTAAGAGAGGATATTTTATATAATTCTTTAAATACTTCTATTAAAATATAATTAATAGTAATAGTAGGGGAATTATTTTTAATTTAAATTTAATTCTAATATTATTTAGCTTATTTAGGATCTTGAAGTAAATTAAAGATTAGGATAAATAGTACGTTCTACGGGTTATACTATTACTAGACTTCGAATTCTTATTTCTTAAACTTCTAATAATTAGGGTAATTAATAGTTAGAGCTATAAAGGAGCGGATTGTATCCCCTAATTAGCCTAAATTAAATATTTAAAAATATATATCTATC
>NW_011929461.1:93867-101446 GCF_000182925.2 Neurospora crassa OR74A
TAAAAACTCTACTCTCAAACTATATATATAAACTAAGTAGAGGTATAACTAATAGGACGGCTAGGCTTCGGTACCGGAACGTTGAAGGTGCTAAATTATTATTATGTAGTGCTATAATAGTACCCGGGCCCCTAAAACGTAATTAACTTTAATTATAAATAAAATAAGCCCTTAGGGGCCCTATATTCCTTCGCTAATATAGTAGTATTATAATTGTAGGGCGCTAAAGCGTACTTAAATCTATATACCGCCTACCGGGATTTATTACCCCTAATAGTAACTACAATAGTAGAGCGCCCCTAAAATAATAGTACATTAATTCTAATCCATTCTTAGTAGTATAGGGCCCGCACATTGTATATACCTCCTACTTCCCTCCTCTTCCCTCTATCCCCTTCCCTCCTCTTCCTCTCCCTCGCTCCTTCCTTACTCTAATAATAACTATACTCTATTACTTCCTCTTTTACTAGCGTATTATTACTAAAACCCCCTCGCTTCGCTTTTAAAGAAGTATTACTCCTATACTATTACTATAAATAGAATTAGAACCTTTAAAAAAAAAGTTGTATATTATACTACTAAAATAGTTAAAGGTCGTACTATTGCCCAAAAGGCTACTTTAATAACTCTTATACCTAATTTAAATTATATACTTTACTTACGTTATTACAATCTCAATACTAAGATTAATAGCGCCGAGCCGCTAAAGATTTAGTACCTTCTTCCCCTCAGTAAGAAGAAAAAGTACTATTGCTACTACATCCTTAAAGATAATTGCAATCCTATAAATTATTTTATTATCTTCTAATTTTAATATATTATTAATAAAATAAAGCTATTATATTAATAATTAACGATTATTCTAACGCCGCTTCCTTAACTACTTAGGCCGCCTCCTTTTAAGAAAAAGAGGATAGTAAGTTTATTTAGAACGAGGCGATTTGTATAGCTATTGCTACCGAGATAAAGAAATTGTTTAAGAATTTTACTACTATTGAGGAGGATATTCGTAGCGATTATAATTTGGTTAGTGTTAAAAAGGTAATTAAGAAAGCTATAAATAATAGAGGGAGTGCCGGTAGAGTACTACTAGGGTTATAATACTAAGATACTAATAATATATTAATATACCGAGGTGTAAGTCGTTATTAATTTGTACTATAATATATTGGCGACTACCGGCAGCCCGCGCCCCGCTTACAATACGCCTACGAAAGAGCGCTGTACTTAGGCCGAAGATATAAAACTTCGCCTACTAAAGGGTAATATTAGCTTTATTTAATAATTTATAACCAAGTTCCAATTCCGTTCTAATATTAAGGTGGAAATTTCTTACGTAGCTTCTACTATCGAAGACCCTACCCCCGAGAATATAGAGGAATTTATTAATTAAATTATATCTAATTATCCTATTTAGGCTTAAGATTTAGCAATCCTATTTTATTCGTAGTATTTTACTATATTAGTTCCAAAATAATAGTATTATAGAAATAGGAATTTGGGTTTTAGGGTTTTAATTATAGAAATTAACTAGGGTAACTATACCGAAGCACTTTAATAATAGTAATAGAAAGGCGGCAAGGCCGCGGCGACTCGCTATTAAATATATTAAAAATAATATTATTTCCTCGTAAAAAATATAAAGTTTATAAAAAAAAGAAAACCGTTAAGAATAATTGTAAGAGAAAATCGTAGGGTTCCTTAGATTAAAAGTAAGGCGGTTTTAATTATATAACTGGGGGCTCCTTCGGCGAATAGTATTATTCTAAAATTCTTTTAACGTTCTATTTCCGTCCTACTATAATTGGAGGCCGGGTTTCTTTGGGTTTCGATAATAAAAATCTTTAATATTATTAATATTCGTTTAGAAATCCTTAATTAGGCGTTAATTAAGATAATATAATTTTAGTTATTTAATCCTATATTTTAAATTACTATCCTTATCCTAATAAGAGTTTATAATATATTCGAAATACTATTCCTCTTCCCTAAGGTTAGTAAAAGAAGTAATAATACTGTAGGCTCGCTAATCTAAAATATTATTAAATACATTCTAATTTAGGAGGCCCTCTTAATAAAAGCGAACGAAGGAGACGTAAAAAATTAGGAAAACTTTATACAAAGTATTTATAATAACGGCGATAATTCGGGGGTATACCTTTTTAATAGTAAAAGGGCCCGCCTACTTATTAGAGAGCTTAGCAACGGGCCTACCCTAATTTTAGTACCTTATACTAACCCAAACCTTATCGCCTACCTTATACTTAAATATATCCGACCTATATATATTGGCGTAATATTAATAACGTTCTTAAACCTCTTTTATAAATAACCGGGCCCTAATAGTAATTTTATCTACTTACTCTTTAATATTATATATATCTAACAATTCCTAGTACTATACTAATAATATTGGGCTAACCCTATAGTGTAGCGGCTTA
Organism: Neurospora crassa OR74A; assembly: GCF_000182925.2. Lineage (NCBI taxonomy): Eukaryota > Fungi > Ascomycota > Sordariomycetes > Sordariales > Sordariaceae > Neurospora > Neurospora crassa. The sequence goes on from NW_011929461.1 coordinate 96,309, forward strand.
GTACTTATTCTAGGGTACTATCTATAATTAATGAAAAACAGAAAAAGGCTAATAGTTTTAGAAACGTAATTATTAACCGCGAACTTTATTAAAGGTAGCTACTATAGCCAATTATCTTAGTAATAGGAGTAGAAGGTATGGAAGTATTATTTAATGTAAATATTAATAATCTCTATTTAATTATCGGTCTTAGAGTAAGCGGAGGAGGAAAACTTCTACTAAATACTTAATAAGTAGTAAAACTCCTACTAAAAAGTAGCGATAAATTAAGTACCCTAGTCGGAAATAATAGAGTTGGATATATTATAGAGGTAGTAAATTTCGTATAGGAAGGTTGTAGCGGTCGTCCTAATTAATAAACTATATACGCTAATATAATAACGTATTTTCGTAAAACAATTAATAATAATTATTATATAAATATAGGTATAGCTACCTACTTTTATCGCTAGGAGGGGGCTAATAAAATCAATAGAAATATTAAATTAATTGTAAAATAGTATTAATATTAGCTTAAATAGGCTAGGAGGTAAAAAGCGGGAATTCTTTGTTTATATATAGAGATAGCAACCTTAAATAAAAGTAGCGACGTTTTAAGAAAAGTTCAACTATATATACGCCTGCTATATAAGGTTATAAATTTTAAACTGTTTAAAGTATCCTTCCGGAATAGAAGCGTAGGTATATTATAGAACCTATAATCGGGCTTTAAGGTAAGGGGGAATAAAGGTCCTACCTTTAATTAGGATCCTACTATAAGCTACTTTATAATCGGTTATAGTAGCGTTAATAATTTTTCGGAGCTATTTTAGAAATATATTGCAATTAGGGTCCTAAAGCGCTGCAAGGGCTACTAGAAATTCCAACGAAGCTAAATAGGCTATATTAATATAATTATCGATAGAAGATTCAATATTGAGAATAAGGAGTCTCGCTAGCGTCGGCCCGCCTAAATCCTTACCCGAACTTTATCCTACAGCCTAATTCTCTTTTAATAAGAAAGTATATATATAATTAGTAATATAATTATTACCTATATCCTATTTATTAATTGGAACGCTACTAGGGAGGCGTGAAAGCGTATTAGGAATAGCGGCGTATACTCCAGAGCGGTAAGCAATTTTAAAACGAAAATCGCTAAAGAATTCGGACTACCGAACCTACTACTAATTAAGGAGTTTTATAGAAGTAAAGTATTATAAACTCTTATAATTTATAATAACTTCTACTAATTTCTTAACGCCTTAGAATTCGGGGCGCTATTCTTCGAAAACTTTAATAATAATAAATAATTCTTTATTATAAATCTTATAGTTATATTCGGCCGGAGAATACTTAAAAGAGAAGAAGGCGATAGGGTGCCGTTTCCCTTCCTTATTAATTTAGGATAGTACGCCCTTAAAAGCCTAATCCAATATATTTACTTCGAAGATTGTTTTCCGGTTAGGGTTATAGTAGGCGAATACCGGTATTAAAGTAAAAATAGCCTTAAACTATTTGAATATAACTATAATTAATAGGGTTAAAAGTAAAACCTATTTATTTTTTAATATAAACGTAGTAAGGGGCTAAACGATCTTCGAAAAACCTTTAATAAAATAGTAGTAAAAATTCGCAAATTTAATAAAATACTAGAGATCCTTGAGCATTTCGGAGGCGCCCTAGCTAAATATAACGTTTACCTTCTCTAAGTTTATATAAAGGCCTTCCCTAAAAATAATTAAATTTAAATATTTTATTTTATACTTATAAAATTCGTATTTTCGAATATCTATAGTAAGGCTAGCTTTATATAAATAAGAAATAACGTCTTTAAAGTAGTACTTATATTCCGCCTTTATTTTACTATAAATAAGAATATCGTCCAAATAAATAGTAATATATTTATTAAGGACATTGAAAAGTACATAGTTAATATAATATTAGAAAGAAGCGGGGGCGTCTATTATACCGAAGTTTGTAATAAGGTATTCGAAAAATCTAAATTTAATAATAAAAGTAATCTTCTATTTATTTTTAAGGGTAATCTATAGCCAATTAAAGGCTATTATTATATTGAACTTACTAAACTACCTTACTTTCCGGAAAGTATTAATTATTTTTTTAATAAGGGGGATAGGGTATTTATTTTTAATAGTAGTATTATTCAATCCCCGGTAATTAATATAAATATAAACGCCTTCGCCTAACTTTTTAATAAATAAAACTAGAGCGGTAGCGGGGGAGGAGTTCGGGCAAATAAATTTAGTAGTAAAATAATTATTTAAATACTTACAAATAGTATAGAACTTTTCTTAAAATATAAAACGGGGGCAATAGTAAGGGGGGGTTTAACCTAAAATTAAATCGATCTTATAATTAAAGGGGCAGTACGGAAGTATTATTTTAATAGTATTAGGGTTAAAGATTTTCTACTTCCCTTAAAAGTACTTAAGGAGGGCTATAAAAATCTCTTACCGAATCAGTAGCAATTTACTATTAATATACTTCTAAATATCCTCCGCTAAAATAATTCAGAGTTACAATTATTCTACTACTTAGTCCCTATAATTAATAATTAATTGGGAGAGGGGTTATATAGTCGGCCGTCCTTAGAAGATTGCCCGAAGTATAACCTTATTGAAGTAGTAGAGGAATTAATTAGGGTCGGGTGGGTCGCTAAATCCGGAATTAGAGGCTTTATTTACCTATTCCTCTATAAAGTAATATAGTTAGTTTAGTATATAATAGTAAACCTTTATACTAAACTCTTTATATAAAAGGACGAAATTAGTAGTAAATAGAATATAAATAAAAGTATTTTAGGGTTAAGTATGGCCGCTTAGGTATAATCTATTAGGAGGAAGAAGACTATTTATAATTGAGGAACGGGTATATAACGATTTTAATTTTAAAGTAGATTGGGACTTATTATAGGGGATAGGCGTTATAAGTTTTATAGTTACCGGGGGGTTCGTTATAGTAAATATCGGATTTAGGGCGGCGTACTAGGTAGGGTCGGGTTAGGGCGGCGCTTTTATAGTAGTAAAACCTAGTAGTTCTATAGACTTAATAGACTAATTAATTACTGGATTATACTTCTTCAATTAAGGAAGGTTGAGAATTATATTCGGGCCGTTGAATAGCTAAATAAATAAAGCGAAGCAGTTTATAAACGAACCGATAGAGTATAATAAGATATAAATATATAAAATTTCACCTCCCTCCCGACTATTAGCTAACTAAAGGGTATAGGGCCGGAGGAAGAGTATTATAGGAATATTATAATAATACGTAAAAATAGAATTAATAAAACCTATTAGAGAATAACCGAAATTAATTATAGTAAAATAAGGGATTGGCGAATTAATATTAAAATAAAGTAAATTCGAAAAGGAAAAACTAATATTAGGTTTTATAGAATATAGATATAAATCCTCTAAATCCTTCGAATTAAACTTTTAGCGGCAATTTTTACTAGAAGTTAGACTTTTTCTATTTTTTAGGAGGAGGCTAAGACAGTAACGAAACTTATAAGTTTCAATTTACCCTTCGCTATATATACTATTATATAATAGTTAAGGATATTATAATATATATATAAATTAAATTTCTAACGTTTATCTTTTTTAATTTAAGAAATAGGACCCTTCTAAAGGGCGCCGACCTTTCTAAGGACTATAGGGTTACTAGTATTTATAGAAGGGGGGGGGCGTAACGGCGTTAAAAAACTACTATTTTAATACTAATAATTATTAATATTATTAGTTATAATCTAAAGGAGTTTAACTTATATAGCGAAGTTATTGGCTACTAGACGGATTATAACGCTAATTAAAACGTTTTAAAAGGGGCTGCTAATTTTAAATTTAAATATATTAATATAGCGACGGCTATTAAACTTATATTAGTCGGCTAATTTAATAAAAGTAGCAATAAAGTTAATGAATAATATATTACCCTATTTAAAATAGTCTATTTCCTATACCGCTTCAATATAGATATTTAAAGTAATATAATAAGGGTTAAGGTAAGTAAGAATATTTTAGAAATTAGAGAGTCCGATTAATTAGGTTAAAATATTATAAAAGTTAAATATAATAATATTAACTTTAGTCCGAATATAGGCGTAGGCGTTATTAGAGAAGTATTAGGAGATATAAAAGATATAGTCGATTAAGGTCGGGTAAATAGCGAAATTAAATACGAATTTAGCAATTAATTAAAATTATTAATTAATATACTCTTCCTAACGTTTAAATAGTAACGTTTTAGCGCTATTAAAAATAGGGGGTTTGGCGCCTCGTAAATAAATAATAACGGAGGTATATACAATATATTAAACCTAATATACCGGCGCTGTAGTATTATTATTTAAATATTAAGTACAATTCTTAATTTTAGCGAGCCGCTATTATACTTATTAAATTTATGTAATTGTAGCGGCGGCCTCTACTGTAGCCTTAGCGAAGTCCTACTATACTTAGGAAGTAATTATAAAATTTTAAATTATAGCGTTTTAAATTTAATTAGCTGCCTACTAGGCTTTTAAAGCCTCCTACTAAATAATACGGAATTCGCTATATACCTTACCGAAATATTCTTTAATAGTTGTAAAATAGAATTGGAATTAAGTAAGAATATTGAAGTCCGCCTTTAAAGCGGAAGCGAGGTTAGAGAGGTCCTTAAGAATATTTTTAACCGTTTTATAAATAAAAAGGAGGGTATTAGGGCGGAAAAGGGTACGGGTAATTACTTTGTAAGTAAGTATTATATTAAAAGTAAATATAGTTGTACCTAAGGAGTTCGTAAAGTTGCTTATAATTTAATATAGGGCTATAATATAAAAATAATTAGTAATATAAAGTAAGAATTAAAGTACTAAAATTATCGGGGCTAAATTAATTACGTAGTTGGAGTTATCCTATAGGTAGTATAATAGTAATATAATATATATATAGCGTCGGAGTAGTAGGTTTAGGGGTTTCCTAGGGGGTGGTTGTAGTAGGGTAGGGTTGGATCGTAGGTATAGTATAATTTAGCTAGGACGGAGTAAAGTTAATACTAATTCTAAAGTAAATCGAAGCGAAATAATTTTAATTATCGGGCTATTAATTAATAGAAATAGTACAATATACTATTACGATACCAACCTAAGG
>NW_011929461.1:101546-103300 GCF_000182925.2 Neurospora crassa OR74A
GGACGTACTTAATATAAAATTTCTTTAGGGTAATAAATATATTATCCATCTATTTAGGATCCTTTATTCTATAAATAACCTTAAATCTTTTAATAAACTTTTCCTAAGTAATAGTATTTTTAATTTAAAAATTACGGAGGAAATTCTTATTAACGTCCTTAGACTCCTTTTTATACTATTAAAGCTAAATATTAATTTTAAATTCATTATTTCTAAATTTATAAATACCGACCTCTTCTTTAAATAATTCAATATACTTAGAAATCCTTCTTCTATCGAATTTTTTTTTTAAGAGAATTTTTCGAATAGAAGTAGTATTATTCGTAAAGAAGGCAGCAATAGCGTTAAAGGATACTTTACTCGGACGAATAGGAATATTAATTAAGAGAGTTTTATTAATAGGGGTATTATTAGCGTTAAATATAGTAGATAATTAAAATCTATAAGGATTTTAGTAATAATTTAGTAGTTTATAGAATTAATATTAAGAAGTAATACTCTTTTTTTCTTTATTTAGTAAGGAATTAATTTAGTATTCCTTTTTAATTCTTTTTTCTCTATATAAGTACCTTAATAACTATAATAATTAATCTTTAGGATTTTATATAGGTACTAGCGTCTAAGGGTTTAGCAAGCGGTATAATTAGTAAATTAAGATTATTAATACTATTTTTTTACTTACTTTATTAACTTTATAAAATATTACTTACATTATCCTAAAAACGCTAAATAGGGAATAGAATAATATAATTATTAGTCTTATAGTAATTTCGGTAGTTCGAAGCGCTAATTTTATATATAGCGTATAAGTATTTAAATGCCGAATATTATTTAGTAAGGAGTAGGTTTATACTAACCTTCTTCTAAATTATTATTCTTTATTTAATTTTTCTTCCTAAGTACTACTCGGGGTCTTTTTAATTTAATTTTATTTTCTTTCTTTATTATAATTAGTCCTAAAATTATAAAATAAGGGGTTTCTATTTTAGTTTTGTAAGTATAGCAATTTAAAGTATTTATAATCTACTACCGGTAAATTATAAATTAATTAATAAAGCGGAGATCCGGATACGTCCGGAATTAAAGTTTCTATTAAGTTGAATAAGAAGCTCCTCTACTAAAAGAATTAATTAGCCCTTCGCTATTTAGTTCCTAGTACTCGAATTAATATTCTAAGGTTTTTGAAAATAATTTTTACGTCGTTAAGAAATCCTTTTTAGGAGCTTCGTAAATTCGTATTAATTAGTTTAGTTGGGAGTTTAAAATTTAATTTCATTCTTATTACTATTTAAAATAGAGTAAAAACTATACTAATATAAAAAGTACCCTACTATACCTAAATATAGCGGGGAGTAAATTTGGAATTAAATATAGCCTTCGTTTTTAGGAATTAAAATAGAATAATAAAGTTATAATTTATTAATTACTATTAAAAACTAACGAAAAGGATAAGACTTTTTTTATTAGCTTTAGATTAACGGGCGAGTTTAGAAGTTAGTTTCTTTTATAAGAGGGTTATTAGGTTTATTATTATAAGAGTATTTAGTAATAATTTTGTAGTTTGGGAGCGGAACTTCTTAGTCTATTTGCGAGGAAAAAGTATTATCTAATTAGGAGTGCTTATCCTTCCACCTATTCTCAATTCGGGATCTCCTCCTTATATCCTCTTCCTTATTTAGTATATTCCTAGGGTCCTGACCGACTAGCGTAGTGGATTTGCTCCTCAATATATAATAAACTAAGGCCTTAATGCC
>NW_011929461.1:103400-105221 GCF_000182925.2 Neurospora crassa OR74A
CGCCCCGAACTAATATACCTATAGTATTTATAATAATAAAAATATTAAGGCTAAAAACTTCTTTAACTTATATTTAATTTTACTAATACTAAATATATATAGGTTTATTAAATGTAATTACGTAATTTCCAATTATTAATATCCTAATAACTATATAAATTATTAAACTGGGTTTCTTTTTACCTAAATAAATAATTAGGGTCGTCTTTATATTTTCGTTCAAATAATTTATAAATTCGGTAATAATTATCGCTCCCTTAATAGTAAATTACTATTCGAAATTAGAAGGGACAAACTTCTTAATAATAGTAAATAATTATTAGAAAGTAATACTAATCTTACTTAGGCTAATTTTTACTATAATATTAGTTTAGTGCTTTAGTACTTTTTAAGTACCTTTTTTAATCTCCTTTAAAATATCTTTCTTTAAATCGTCGAAATCCTTCCTAATAATAAATTAGTCGGTTCCAATTTTATTAACTTTAGGTCGCATAGACCCACTTTTTCTAATGCGTACCTTCGCGAATTCGAAAAATAGTTTTCGAATTTAGCAATAATCTTCGGTCGAAATAGTATTATAGTCCGTAGATTTATTTATCCTAATAATAAACTTCTTCAATATTTTATTATCTTCTTCCGTTTTATCCGAAGTTTTTGTAGTAAGTATAGTTTTGGGATTATTATATACTAAAATTTCCGCGAGTGGGTTATAGACGCTATTTTCGAATTTACAAATACTGCTATCGATAGTTATTGGTAATAACAATATAACGCTATTACTACGTTCGTTGTAGGATATTGTAAAGGACGTAAACGACCCTCCTAAGTCGATTGCCGTTATCGGTTTTCATTTTAGAGCACTCCTCGACCAGAAATCGGCGTTTCCGGTTTCTATTACTAAATTAGTACTTCACGTTTATAGTATTTCTTAAAAGTACAGTATAGAAGTACTATATAGTATTTAATTAATAATAGAAAGAGAATATTATAGTATAATAATACTAAAAAATAATTTATAATACTTTACGGACAAAGCAATAATATTTTAATAGCCTACCTCGTAAGCCTAAATTTAAAATATTGTATATAATTAATAATAAATAAATTGATATCCTATCCTAGTAGTATAAATTTATATATAATATTAAAAAAAGTCCCTAGCGTTTTATTTAATTCAGGAATTATTTTATTTAGAGGAGTAATAAAGGGCGGCGTATAGAAGGACTAAGAGGTATAGAGATCTTTTTTCGGTACTAGTTATATAATAGCCCTAATACCCTTATTAACCTTCTTCTATTCTAATATATATTAATAATACCTATTAAAGGAAGTAATAATAAAAGCTCTTAATCCTCTAACTCTTTATTATCTAACTCTTCCTCTCCTATTTCTATAATATAATAAAGAGAGGTTAGAAAATTAACTTTTTCCTCTAATAATATTTATTTATCCCCGCCTATAAATTCTTTTTAATATTCAATTCCAATTCCGCTTTAATAAATTATGATTCATTTACAAAACTCTAAAATAACGAATTAACCGTCCTTTACTCCAATTTTATTTTGTCTAATAGTATTTTTACTTCTAAATCTTTAATTAACCGGGAAACGGAGCGCCTCTATTTAATTAACTATTAATAATTAAATGCACTATAGTTTAACGCTAATTATATTTAACCCTCTTAGGGGAACTAATACTCTTTTTTTTAATATTTTAATAAATTGAATATAATTATAAATTCTTCTACTATTTAGGAATATAAGAAACTTCGAATTATTATTAAAGAATAAAATTCTATTAATTCTAAGAATAAAGTGAAAA
>NW_011929461.1:105321-124132 GCF_000182925.2 Neurospora crassa OR74A
TTACGAGCGACGTAGTTTACGAGAGACAAGCTAAATACGTAGATTCCAAGTCTATAGTAGAATTATAAAATAAAGAAGAAAAGAGGGAAACGTATAAAGGTACGCCCGAAGTCTAAGGTTTTAACCCTGAGGCCCGGGCGATTAGTGTACCTACTAGTAAATAGCTATCCCGTAGTCCCGGTGCGGGGCATCCGAGCTACTAGGCCGGCTGGGCTGTACTTGCCGGGATCTATCCGCTAGTACCGTTATATTACCCCCCCGGTAGAAAAAGACTTATCCCGAGTCGTATATAAAGAAAGGAAAAAAGTTATTATATATATAAAGTGGGTCCGCTATCCTAATCTACCAATTAAAAACGTATAAAAAAGTCGTTATTACTTTAGTTCGAATATAGTCGTTTTTTAAATAGAGGGGGGGTATCTTCGGGCTTCTAATTAGTTAGATTACTTCCGGGCCCCCGCGCTTTTCCTAATTATATTAATAATTTACCGTAGTATATTAAATAATAGCCTTATATAATATTATTAAAATAACCCTTTTAATAATACTTTATTTTCATATTCTAATATAATGTTTCGTTAAATGTATTCTTTTATTAATTGGTATATTATCCTCCTTGTAATTTAGGTTGAAGTCTTCGGCTTCTATAGTATTGAATTAGATTTGAAGATATTTAGGTAGGCCGGGTTATATAGGGTATTAATTATAGAATACCTTTATAAAGCGTAGTATATTTTTAAAATTTTATATATTATAGTACTTCGGGTTAGGGTCGTGTCCTTTTTAATTAATTCTATATTAGAATTTACTATAATAAACCTTTAATACTAAAATATCTTCTACTTCCTATTTAATATTATTACTTATATATTCTCTAATTAACTCTTTTATAAATTAGTTAGGTAAAGGGTTATTTAAGTACTTCTTTAGCTGGTCGGTATAAAAGATATCCGATCCTTGCTATCCGGTTAATACTTTTAGACGATAAGAGAATCTATATTTTTTCTTTATATAGAATTATTAATTAATTATTAGAAAATCTAATTTGTAATTCGGCCGGTTAAATAGCTCACTTCGTTTAATAATAAATACCTTATTACTTATATTAAAATTGGATATTCGACGGTATTAGTTAACCTATTTAATTATCCGTTTTTAAGCCTTTATAATAAATTCCTTTACTTTAGTAATATAGCTTCGTATCCTTTCTACTATAGCCTAAGCTTCTCTCCAATTCAATTTTTCCCTTACGGATATTCGGGTAAGGTTTAAATAGACTATTTAATTAAAAGTATTTAGTATTAGGAATCCTTTTAAAACTTTATAGGGTTATATACCTCCTAAATTATTATATAGTATCCCTATTTATACTATATCTATAGCTAGGATAGTTTCAAACTAATTATTTTAAAAGTAGTTAATAAATAGATGTCATTGTTAGTCTAAATATTTATTTATAATTTCCGTTTAGCTGATTGTTTAATTGTAACCGGAAGAAGCTAATTTCTATTCAATTTTTAGGATTTTTACTAATTTATTTATAAAGTTAGTAATAAATTAAAGTCCTCAATCTAAAATTACCTTACGTAGAAGGCTATAGATTCGGTAAAAGCCCTTATAATATATTCGGACTACGTTCTATACTTTAGCGCTAGTATAATAAGGAATTATTTATATTACTTTACTTAGTCAATTAATAATTATTAGGGCGTTATTAAAACCCTATTTATTTTTAAATTTTAAAATTGAAATTTATAATCAGGTACTATTATATTTATTCTATTAGTAATAATAAATAAAATTCGCCTAGAGTTTTATTACGGGGGACCTTCGAAGTATAGTATATTATATAATTAGTAATTTAGCGGTCGATATTTCCTATTATCTCTAACTATTAATATTATATAGCGACTAATCGTTAGGTTTTATTACGGCCCGGGTGAATTATTATTATTTTTATATAGAGTTCGTATATTATTCGTACTCCAAGGGTTCCTAATAGAATAATTATTTTACTATATTATATTAAGATTTTCCTTTATACGGTGAGCTAATATCTATTTTCCCCCTTTTGAATTATATTTCAGTAGATTTTAAAGTCCCTATTAGTCTTATTTTCTAAAAGCAAGCGGTCTAAGAGGACGTATCCTTCTAGCGTTTAATTTAGGTTTAACCGAACTTCGGGGTCGATTTCTATAATAATTATATTAATAGTTATAATAGGGGACGGGACCTTCGTATTAACGATAGTAATCGATATCTCTATAGAGTAAGTTATAATATTATTACCGAATTCCCTAAAGATATAAATAGTCTAGTAGGCGTCCTACTTAGCTTTTTACGTCTTTAGGTTTTCTAATTTCCTTAATAGAGCATCGGCCGCTTTATTATCTTTCCCCGGCCTATATAAAATAACGAAATAGTATTAAGTTAAGAATTTTACCTATTTTATTTGCCGGAGGTTAAGTAATTGTTTTGTATTAAAGTATTTTAGGGTTTTATAATGAGTAATTATTAGGAATAGGGATTGTAGGCCTACGAATTCGGCTTGCTAGTATTGTAGTACCCTTATAATAGTTATTAATTCTTTATTTTAAATCGAATAATTATATTCCGCCCTATATATAATTTCCGAAAAGAAGGCGACCGGCTTCTATTCTCCTTTATCCTTTTGAAATAATACTCTTACTATTACACTATCCGAAGCGTCTATTTCGATTCTCATTAGCCTATTATATTAGAAATAGTTTAAAATAGGTATACTTAGGAGCCTAGTCTTTAATTCTTTAAAAGCCTCCTAGTATACCTTATTCTAATTAAATTCCTTTCCCTTTTTAATTAGTACGATTAAAGGTTTTACTATTCAATTATAATCTTTAACGAATTTATAGTAAAAGTTATAGAAGTTTAAGGATAATTATATTCCTTTTATATTAGCTAAGATTTACTAGTCTTTTATAATAGTAATCTTTTAAAGGTCTACGGCTATACTATCCTTACTAATAATAAAGCCCAAAAATTTTATCTTTTTAATATAAAATTCGTATTTATTTAAATCCGTTTATAAACCAATTATCTCCAATCGAACTAAAACTTTTTTCACGTAAATTTTATATTCCTTTAAACTATTCGAAAAGATTAGAATATTATTAATATAAGCGCTATAGAAATCGTCTAAATAGCCTATTAAAGTATTATTAATATACTATTAGAAGGTAGATAGACTATTAGTTAAACCGAAGGGTAGTACTTTATATTTATAAGTATTATACTTCGTTTTAAACGTAGTAAGCTCCTTATTATCCGGATATATACAGATTCTATAGAAGGCTTATCGGATATTAATCTTCATAAAGATTTTAGTTTAATTAATACGGGCTATTATTTCCTTAATTAAAGGGAGGGGATAACAATCTTTCTATATTACTACGTTTAATTTATAATAATTTATGTAAAACCGTAGTCTACTATTTACCTTCGGAGTAAATAGAATAAGTACGGCCTAAGGGGCCGAACTATTTTTAATAAAACTTTTTGTAAGGGCCTTATTAATATACTTTTAATAGACTTCTAATTTATTAATAGTTATTTTATAAAAGGGGTTATATTTAAACTCTTTGGGGCGAACTCCTTCTTCTAATTCGATTTTATAATTACTTAAATAATAATAAGGGAATATATCGGATTACTTCTTACTAAAAATATTAAAATATTAATAAGCGTATTTAGGGACTTCTCTCTATACCCTTTCCTTTAATTCAATTTCATTTTCGGTAAGTATTTTATTTAATCTCTTTCAATCTTCAATAAACCAGTCTAATTTATATATTATTATTAGTTTTATACACGCTAACTATTTATATAGTTCGCCCTGTAGGCATACGGTGCTACTTCGCTCGTAGTCGGTGGGAAAAACTGTACTATAATAGCCGGATAAAAACCTTCCGCTTTATTATTGCTATAGCGTTATATTAGTTCCGTACTATCCTATTTTCCTTCCTCTTAATATAATTTTACTATTATAACTAAAGCTATAAATTTTTATTATATACGTAGCCGACCCTACCCCGATTAATCGCCGCCCTCCTTCCGTCTTCTTACTATTATTTCCTTATAATCGGTAGCCTTTCATTTTATTTTTCCTTAATTATATTATTCCGGGTCGCCTAATTTATTTATAAAAGAAACTTCAACCTAATTTTTTCTTTCTTTCCCTCTTTCCTTCTTTATATTATACTATTACTTCTATTATATTATATCTATATTCTAACTAAGTCTACCGCCGTCCTATATTTATATTTAACTTAACCTAATATTACTATTATTATATTATACTGTACAAAAAACCTCCTAGCGCTACAAAGAAAACACTTACTTTAAAAGCGTTGGGGGTTATAGCCTCCCTTAATAAATTAGAAAGTAAAATTGTAATGGAAGTTATAGTATTTAGCGCCGGCCTTATTAATTTACTTTATAATAACGTTCTAATTAAGTTTATTACTTTTAAGAAAATTAGAAAATATTTATCGAAGGAGATATAGAAGAAGAAGGGCGTTGCTATAGGATATTTTTAGCCTCCCGAATTTTATAAATAATATAATTCTTATACTTGTAATTTATAATATATTCTTCCTAAAATTTATAATAATTTAACTAACTTCCGGTTTACTTTTAATTAAATTTAATACTTCTAAAATCCTTATAAATTTTCATTTTATTTCTATAGTATCCTTATATTTAATTTTTAAAATAATTCACTTTAATACCCCTTATTACAAATATTAATTATAAAAGAGGATTAAGGAATATTCGAATACCGAATTTACTCCCCTAGAATATACCTTTATTAGGTCTATTATAATACTACGCAATTATAATACAGCCTAAAGTAATTTTAAGGTTTTTATTAGTAGGGTATAGGTTATAGTTACTGTATAGGTTGTAGCGGACTATATTAATACTAATCCTTCGTTTATTAGTAATTATTTAGCTTTAAATTCTATTATAACTATTAAATTTCTATTAAAGAAGAGGAAATTTATTTATATTCCTCTTAATACTTTTACGGATTTTATTCTACTTTACAATAATATTACTATAATTTATTTTTATATTATAAGGATTAAGGAAATTATTTATATTTTTTCTAATAAGGTTAATTTAATTATTATTAATATTAAGTATATTAGTAAAAGTATAATAGTAATTTACGTTAAGTAGAATAATTTTAATAATTATCTTTCTATCATAAATACTTTATAATATTCCTATATTAGCCCTATTACTAATCCTCTTTATAAAGTTTTGTAGTCTTAAATAAATTATTTATAATATTTATAATTATATTTTAAATATAAATTCGGTCGATAATACTACTTCTATTCAGCCCTACTACAATATAAAAATAGTACTTAGTAGTATTCTTCTTAAAGTTAACGAAGAGAGTTTTAGTATAGAGGATAAATTTTTTAGTAAGGAGGGTAAAATTAGTGATAATACTAATATAATATTAGTTATTAGTAATACAAAATAGTTGATACCCTGTTATCCTTCTAATTTAAATATAATTTAATTTTCTTCTAAGGTTATTATTTATATATTTAATATATGTTTAATCGGTTTCCTATTGGTTCTAATACAATCCTATTCCAATTAAATAGTTCTTAATTTTAATTAGGTCTCTTATATATATAATTAAACTACTTTAATCTATATTTCTTAACGCTTCTCCTATTTCTTTTACTCTTTTAATTTTAATTACTAATTTATACTCTTATAGCCTCCCTAATTATAGGGCCTATTATAAAATCTATTTAATATTCGTTTTAAATTCGTTATAGAATTCTTCTTTATTAATTAATTATATAGAAGTATTCTTACTCTGTAATTAAATTTATTCTATCTCCTAGTACTCTAATATAAAGTATTTAAATATTTCCTTTCCTATACTATATTAATAGTATAGCATCGTTACTTTTAGAACTTTTCTTTCGAATAGAAATACTTGTAGGTTTATTTTCCTAATTCTTACTTATATTAATAAGGAATTTATAACTTTTAATACATAATATAGTACAAAATTTTCGTCCGTATTAGGCTATATATAGTACTATAATATAATTATATTCAATTATATATATATTTTTATAGCGCTTAGGTATTTCCTTTTCTTTATTACTTTAATAACCTTTATATATTATTTCACTACCTATTTTCTTTTTATTACTTCTTTTAACTATTTTTCCCTCTCCCTTAATATAAATTTTTTTACTTCCCTTTATAATACTAATATATTTTTAATTAGAGCCTATTGTACGGCCTATTCGGCCTTTACTCTACTATTAATTAATATTAAATATAGTAATTGTTGTACTTTTTAATTCCGGATTTCAATTATTACTTATATTAATATACTTTGTACGAAGGCTACTATTAGGGAGTATATTAAACGTTCTTTAAATACCCGGATTCTCTTATTAAAATAAAGGTCGAAAAGGGGGTAAAAAGTTT
Source organism: Neurospora crassa OR74A (assembly GCF_000182925.2). Taxonomy (NCBI): domain Eukaryota; kingdom Fungi; phylum Ascomycota; class Sordariomycetes; order Sordariales; family Sordariaceae; genus Neurospora; species Neurospora crassa. The sequence goes on from NW_011929461.1 coordinate 111,832, forward strand.
CAATTTCAAAGCTAAAGGTTAATACCACTTTATATATACCGGATACTACCTATAAGCAATTATTCTAAATTATAGTTAAATTATATACTAATCCGTATAATTCCCCTATTAATTCTATTAGAGTCTAATAAACTAATATACTATAAGCTACCACTATACGGATTACTTTAATATAAACTTCTCGTATATATATAAAGCTATATCCCTACATCTTTATTACAATCCGTATTAAAACGAATACTTATATTAATATTTTCTTCTTTATTATTTAGAAATATACTTTATAAATAAATTTATAATTAAATTATATATTTAGGTACCTTACTAATTATATAGGTACTAATTAATAGCTTCCTAAATTTACTATCTCCTACCTTAATTAGCGTATCTATATAAAATAAATAAACTCCAACTTTACTACTTTAAATTCTATTCTTCTTTCTATTATTTATTTGTAGTAAATCCTTTATATAGCCGTAAATTTCTTATAATTCTCCTATATTAATTTTAAAAAAGTAAGGATATTAGTATTATTAGTAAATCCTACTATTATAGTACCCTTAAACTTTTTTAGCGCTTCGTATAGTATAGTAATAAAGAGGAGGAATAAAATTAAAGAGAGGGGGGATCCTTACAATACCCCTATAGCTATATAAAACTCCCTTAATATTATTCTATTAAAATAGAAATTACTTATTTTATTTAATAAGAAATTTATAACTTAGTGTAAGAACTATATTAATAATCCTTTTTCCTAGAGTATATATAAGAACTATTTATAATTTACTTAATTAAATACCCTTTGAAAATCGAAGAGTAGTAGTAATATAACCGCTCCTAATTCCTAAATTATATATACTATTTCTATTACTACCCTTATTATAAATTCTATTAACCTTCCTTTCTAATTCCCTATTTAACCTTCGAGTAAGAACCTATACTCCTCTGCTATAAATATAAATTATTCTATAATTATAACTTTTAATACTTTTCTTATATAATTTAATAGTATAATAAACCTCTATATACCTATAGTTTTTTATTATACTACTATCTTACTAAATTTCTTTAGGACTACTACTTTGATATATTACTATTGCGCTAGGAATAATCCGAATATAAAGCTCCCTATTACTACTATAATTAATACTTCTATTAATTTCCGCCTGTATACTTCAAAAAGCTTATTAAAAATCTAATTGCTTTTCAATATTTTATTAAATACTATATGCCGTAGTATTCTTATTATATTATTAATATTAATTATATAATTTATTATTAATTAGGACTCCCTTTCTATATACTAATCTAGTAAGTAGCCTATTAATATATTGATTACTAAGAAGAACCTCTTTACCAAAACCTCAGCCTTATCTTCGTAGCTTTTTAATTCCTTATTATTTCCTTTGTAATATAATGCTAATATTTTAAATAACTTTAATAGTAAATAACTACGAATCCTTCCCTATTATTCTAATACCTATAATTTCCTTAAGTCCTTCGATATATCTTTTATAAATATATGTTATTTTTTTTTTATACAAACTGTATAACCTTATTCTATTTCTACTTTATTTTATTTAATTCCTATCTCCTTATTAATATTCTCCTTAATTTTTAAATATATACTATCCTCCTTATATATTTAACTATTTCCCTTACATCTCTATTCTATTAATTCACCCTTCTACCAACGCCCCTCTTCCTTTTTAATACCGCTTTATTTATAATTTTAATTAATTAAGCTATAAGCCGGTTTACTACTTCCTCTAACTCTTTTACTATTAAAATTATTTATAAGATTATAATATATTTATTAATAAATTCCTTAATTTTTCTAACGTTTATAAATACTTAGCTATATTCTATATTAATTTCTAACGGCTCTTCTACAATTCTAATATATATAACTACCAATTATATTTAATAATTGGACCTAATTAACGCTCTATCTTCTACTATTTAATATATAGCGTATAGTAATTCTATAACCTAAATATAATTTATTGTACTATAGAATTCGCTTCTTATTATATTCCCTAACTTTATTAATTTACTGTATAGCGTAAATTAATTAGTAATTAACTGTTAATATTAGGAATATTTTACTACCTTAACTCTCTCTCTTATAGATATTTTAATTCGAATAATAAAGGTTTATATTACCTATAATAATATTTCTTCCCTTTAATTTTAATGTAATTTCTTTTAAGGGTATTTAGTAATTCGCTTCGGGTCCGGAATCCTAAATTAATAAATATACTAACTATACCTATACCTCTTTAATTCTTTTTCTAAATTGTATTATTACCTAAGTGTTTCCCTACTTGTAATCCTACTATTTAGTTATAAAATATTTATTAATATATATTACTATACGTCCCTAATTAGCGTTATTTAACGCCTAATAGTAGGATGCCCTAATATTAAATATACCTCCTATAACTATACTTTAACTTAATTCCTATATTACTACAATATTATATTAGTCTTCTATTTTAAATACAATCTTTATTCTATTACATAATTTTATTATATTTTAGTAGAGGATTTTTAAACTTATTAAATAAATAGTTAAAATTTAGTAAACTTCTAGCGTAATTAAGAATTCAATTTTCGTACAATATTAATTATACTAATAATCCGTTGTTACCGCTTTATATACGCCTTCTTAAAACGGATTTTAAATAGCCGGTATTTCTTCTTATAATTACCGTGCTTTTTAATAAATTGGACTTCCTACTACTAGGCTTCTAAATCTTCAAGTAAAATATTAGGGATATTAATATTACTATTATTTACTTTAGGGTAAACTTATTAGAGGGTAGTAGGAACCTTTTAAATAATTTTCTAATAGTTTTAATTCTAGTTTAAAACTAGTATTTCGTTAATTATAATTAACGTAGATTATAAGGTATATTTTCGTAATTATTCTATAAATGCTATTATAGTACGGCCTTATATAGTTCTTACAAGTGGGTATTCGTTTAATATTGCAGTATATCTTTTGTAATTATAAGGGAAGTACTTTTTAAATTTAAATTATTAATTAAAAGGGTAATTAGCTTTAGATTCTATTATAATTATACTTAAGTATTTCTTTTTAATATAATAAGGGTATTATACCTTTTTTTTATTAAAGTAAAAATAATTTAAATAATTAAATTCCTAATAGTTATAGCACTATTAGGGGATTATATCTCTTTTAAAGGGTTTATAATAAAAAATATTACCTATCTAAAGGAAGGAATCCTTTATTAAATATACTCTATTATTTACTATTAGTACTTCGAATAATAGGGAGCTTTTTTTACTCCTGTACTTCCTCTACTATACTTTCGCCCGAATAATATTAATACTATTCTTTTTAAATAGGCCCTTTACTAATATTTTAGGCTCTAAATTATTAATAAATATTTATAGTACGCTGCGGACTATTATTAAAACCGTCCTAAAAGTAACTATAGCGTTCTAATAGAAAATATATATTATTTAAACTTAATTTTTAAAATTCTAGTATTTACCTTCCTTATTAAACGTTACTATATAATTTCTACTAAAATATAGTTTTATTACTACTTTAGTTTTAGCTTTAGGGTATTTTCTATTAATTATATTAATTATTTTTACTACTATTCGTTATTCTTTATTAATTAGTGATACGGATCCTTTTCATGTATGTAGAATATTGCATTAAAGACAGCAATTGAGCGTTGATGCCGGTCGCATGGAACCGCCCTGCCGCCCCGGCAGGGTGGGTCCAGCGATAAGATAAGGAAGCGGACCCGCCCAGATGGATTACATCAATCCATCTGCGTGCGGCTCTCTCTCTTCCTAATTCTTCTTCCTCCATCACGCTTTACACAGGAATACTATTGCTTTTACATCAATTGCAGGGTTGTTCTTTGAGGCACAAGCAGTCCATATCAATTAGTAGGGGTTTCCTATTTAATTTTACTATTAAATACTATTTAACTTAGAGAGGGATAATAATTTAAGTACCTATTAATATAAAATAGGGTTTTTTTATATTTATAAGGGGGGTATTTAGGCCTGTAGCAATTATAATTTAGGATTTTAAAAAAGGGAATTTCTAAATTTTTATAATTTTAACAACTATTTTCTTTAATTTATTAATATTATCCTAAAGCTATTTCGTATTATTATTAGTAGCCTAAAAACTCTAATTTCGGGCGCGTAGGGTAACCGCCGTAATTTTGAAAAGTTTTTCAACCTACGCTGCTTAAATAGTAAGTAAATTATTAACGCTAGGAAAATTTATAACCTCCTTTATAAACTTCTTTTATTCTTCCTAAAATAAATCTAAGGTTTCTAAGGCTTCTACTAACTCTATACTAATTCGGGGTATTATTATCGTTATATCGGCTCCGGTTGCCTTAAGTATATATTAATTTAACGTTAACTTACTTTTAATACTTCTAATTGCCCCAATACCCGTACTTTCAATACGTAATTAATATAGTATTATAGAGGGGGGTAATCTGTCACGATGCCGACCAAAGGGGACTTAGAAAAGACGTAATATTATACAAAGAGAAGAAGATCGGAAGAGAGTAGTAAAAACTCTATTCTTAAATTATATATATAAACCAAATAGGGGTATAATTAATAGGACGGCTAGGCTTCGGTACCGGAACGCTAAGGGTGCTAAATTATTATTATATAGTACCGTAATAGTATCCGGACCCCTAAAACGCAATTAACCTCAATTATAAATAAAATAAGCCCTTAGGAACCCTACATTCCTTCGCTAATATAGCGGCATTATAATCGTAGGGCGCTAAAGCGTATTTAGGTTTGTACGCCGCTTATTGGGATTTATTACCCCTAATAATAACTATAGCGGTAAAGCGCCCTTGAAATAGTAGTACGCTAATCCTAATTTATTCTTAGTAGTATAGGGCCTATATATTACGTATATTTCCTATTTCCTTCCTTTTCTTTCTATTCTCCTCCTCCTTCTTCTTTTCCTTTATTCCTTCTTTATTTTAATAATAATTATACTCTATTACTTCCTTTTTTATTAATATATTGTTACTGAAACCCCTTCGCTTTACTTTTAAAGAAGTATTACTCCTACGCTATTACTATAAATAGAATTAAAATTTTTAAGAAAAAAGGTTGTATATTACGCTATTGAAATAGTTAAGGGTTATACTATTATTTAAAAGGCTGCCTTGGCGATTCTTATATTTAGATTAGGTTATATATTTTACTTATATTATTATAATTTTAATATTAAAATTAATAGTATTGAATTGCTAAAGATTTAATACCTTCTTCCCCTTAGTAAGAAGAAGAAATATTGCCGTTACTATATTTTTAAGGATAATTATAACCCTATAAATTGTTTTATTATATTTTAGTCTTAGTATATTATTAATAAAATACGGCTATTATATTAATAATTGGCAATTATTCCAATATTACTTCTTTAATTATTTAGGTTGCTTCCTTCTAGGAGAAGGAAGATAGTAAGTTTATTTAGGATAAGGCGATTTATATAATTATTATTATTAAAATAAAGAAGTTGCTTAAGAATTTTATTACTATTGAGGAGAATATTTATAATAATTATAATTTGGTTAGCGTTAAGAAGGTAATTAAGAAAGTTATAAGTAATAGAGGGAGTATTAGTAGAGTATTATTAGGGTTGTAATATTAAAATATTAATAATATATTAATATACTAAGGTATAAATTACTATTAATTTATACTATAATATATTAATAATTACCGGCGGCCTACGTCCTACTTATAATATACCTATAAAAGAGTATTATATTTAGGCTAAGGATATAAAGCTTTGCTTATTAGAGGGTAATTTTAGTTTTATTTAGTAATTTATAGTTAAATTCTAGTTCCGTTCTGGTATTGAGGTAGAGGTTTCTCGCGTAGCTTCTGCTATTAAGGACCCTACCCTCGAAAATATAGAGGAATTTATTAGTTAGATTATATTTAATTATCCTATTTAGGCTTGAAATTTAATAATCCTATTCTATTTATAGTATTTTACTATATTAATTCCGAGGTAGTAGTATTACGGAAATGGGAATTTAGGTTTTAGGGTTTTAATTATAGAAATTAGTTAGGGTAATTATACTAAAGTACTTTAATAATAGTAATAGAAAGGCGGTAAAACTATAGCGATTTATTGTTGAGTATATTAAAAATAATGTTATCCCTTTATAAAAAATATAAAATTTATAAAAGAAAGAAAACTATTAAAAGTAATTATAAGAGAAAATTATAGGGTTCCTTAGGTTAAGGGTAGGGCGGCTTTAATTATATAGCTAGAGGCTCCTTCGGTAAATAGTATTATTCTAAAGTTCCTTTAATATTCTAATTCCGTTTTACTATAATTAGGGGCTGGGCTTTTTTGGGTTTCGATAATAAAAGTTTTTAATATTATTAATATTCGTTTGGAAGTCCTTAATTAAACATTAATTAGAACAGTATAATTTCGGCTATTTAATCCTATATTTTAAATTGCTATCCCTATTCTAATAAAAATTTATAATATATTCGAAATACTACTCCTCTTCTTTAAGGTTAGTAAAAGAAGTAATTGCGCTATAGATTCGTTAATTTAAAGCGTTATTAAATATATTCTAATTTAAGAGGCCCTCTTAGTAAGAGTGGACGAAGGAGATATAGAAAATTGGAAAAACCTTATATAAAGTATTTATAATAATAGCGATAGTTTGGGGGTATACCTTTTTAATAGTAAAAAGGCCCGCTTATTTATTAAAGAATTTAGTAATAGGCTTACCCTAATTCTAATACCTTATATTAATTTAAATTTTATTATTTATTTTATATTTAAGTATATCCGACCTATATATATTAATATAATATTAATAATATTTTTAGGCCTTTTCTATAAATAATTGGGCATTAATAATAATTTTATTTATTCGTTCCTTAATATTACGTATATTTAATAATTTTTAATATTATATTAGTAATATCGGGCTAGCCCTATAGTATAGTAGCTTAATATTTATTCTAAGGTACTATCTATAATTAATAAAAAATAGGGAGAGGCTAGTAGTTTTAGAGATATAATTATTAATTATAAATTTTATTAAAGGTAGTTACTATAATTAATTATCTTAGTAATAAAAATAGAAGGTATAAAGGTACTATTTAATATAAATATTAATAATTTCCGTTTGGCTATTAGTTTCGGAGTAAGTAGAGGAGGAAAATTTCTACTAAATGCTTAATAAATAGTAAAATTCCTATTAAAAAGCGGTAACGAATTAGGTGCCCCGGTTGGAGATAATAGAATTTAGCGTACTATAAAAGCGGTAAATTTTATATAGAAAGGTTATAGCGGTCGCCCTAACCGATAGATTATATATATTAACATAATAATATATTTTTATAAAACAATCGATAATAACTATTATATAAATATAGGTATAGTTACTTACTTTTATTACTAGGAAGGGGTTAATAAAATTAATAGAAATATTAGACTAATTATAAAATAATATTAATATTAGTTCGAATAAGCTAGGAGGTAAGAGGCGGGAATTCTTTATTTATATATAGAAATAATAATTTTAAATAAAGGTAGTAACGTTTTGGGAGAGGTTCGGTTACGTATATGTCCGCTGTACAAGGTTGTAAATTTTAAATTGCTTAGAATATCCCCTTAGAGTGGAAATATAGGTACGTTGTAGGATTTATAATTAGGCTTTAGAGTAAGGGGGAATAAAGGTCCTACTTTTAATTAGGATTTTACTATAGGCTATTTTATAATTAGTTATAGTAGCGCTAATAATTTTTTAAAGCTATTTTAGAAATACATTATAATTAGGGTCCTAGAGCGTTATAAAGGCTACTAGAGATTTTAATAAAGTTAAATAGGTTATATTAATATAATTATTAATAGGAGATTCGGCGTTGAAGATAAAGAGTTTCGCTAGCGTTAGTTCGTTTGGGTCTTTACTTAGGCCCTATCCTACAGCTTAATTCTTTTTTAGTAAGAGGGTATATATATAATTAGTAATATAATTATTACTTATATTCCGTTTATTAGTTAGAGCGTTACTAGGGAGGTGTAAAAGTGTATTAGGGATAACGGCGTATATTCCGAGGTAGTAGGTAATTTTAAAATAAAAATTATTAAGGAATTCAGACTATTAAATTTATTATTAGTTAAGGAATTTTATAGAGGTAAAGTACTATAAATTTTTATAATTTATAATAACTTCTATCGGTTCTTTAATACCTTAAAATTCGGGGTACTATTCTTCGAAAGTTTTAATAATAACGAATAACTTTTTATTATAAATTTCGTAATTATATTCAGTTAAGGAATATTTAAAAGAGAAGAAAGCAATAGGGTACTATTTCCTTTCTTTATTAATTTAGGATAGTACGCCCTTAAAAATTTAATTTAATATATTTATTTTAAAGATTGTTTTCCGGTTAGGGTTGTAGTAAGTAAATATTAGTACTAAGGTGAAAGTGGCTTTAAATTATTTAAATATAACTATAATTGCTAAGATTAAGGGTAAAGCTTATTTATTTTTTAATATAAGTATAGTAAAGGGTTAGGCGATTTTCGAGAAACTTTTAATAAAATAGTAGTAAAAATTCGCGAACTTAATAAAGTGTTGGAGATCTTTAAGCGTTTCGGGGGCGCCCTAGTTAAATATAGCGTTTATTTTCTCCGGGTTTATATAAAGGCCCTTTTTAGAAATAATTAAGCTTAGGTACTTTATTTTATATTTATAAAATTTATATTTTCGAATATCTATAGTAAGGCCGGCTTTATATAAGTAGGAAATAACGTCCTTAAAGTAGTACTTATATTCCGCCTTCGTTTCGCTATAGATAAGGATATTATTTAAATAAGCAGTAGTATATTTATTAAAGATATTGAAAAGTACGTAGTTAATATAGTATTAGAAGGAAGTAGGGGCGTCCGTTATATTGAAGTTTGTAATAAAGTATTCGAAGAATCCGAATTTAGTAATAAAGGCAGTCTTCTACTTATCCCTAGGGGCGATTTATAATTAATTAAAAGCTATTATTATATTAAATTTATTAAATTACTTCGCTTTCTAAAGGGCGTTAATTATTTCCTTAATAAAGGGGATAGGGTATTTATTTTTAATAGTAGTATTATTTAATCCCTAGTAATTAATATAAATACGGATATTTCTACCCGGTTTCTTAATAAATAAAACTGGAGTAATAGTAGGGGAGGAATTTAAATAAATAAATTTAGTAGTAAGATAATTATTTAAATATTTATAAATAATATAGAGCTCCTCCTAAGATATAGGGTAGAGGCGGTAGTAAAGGGGGGTTTAATTTAGAATTAAATCGATTTTATAATTGAAGGGGCGGTATAGTAATATTATTTTAGCAGTATTAGGGTCGAAGGCTTTTTACTTCCTTTAAAAGTATTCGGAGAAGGCTATAAGAATTTCTTATTAAATTAGTAGTAATTTACTATTAATATACTTCTAAATATCCTCTATTAAAATAATTTAGAGTTACAATTATTTTATTACCTAATTTTTATAATTAATAATTAGTTGGGAGAGGGGTTATACAATTAATTATCCTTAGAAAATTACCCGAAGTATAACTTTATTAAAGTAGTAGAGGAATTAGTTAGGGTCAGTTGGGTTATTAAATTTAGGATTAGGGGCTTTACTTATTTACTCCTCTATAAAGCGATATAATTAATTTGGTATATAATAGTAGATTTCTATACTAGGCTCTTTATATAAGAAGACGAAATTAGCGGTAAATAGAATACGGATAGAAATATCCTAAGGTTAAATATAGTTATTCGGGTATAGTCCGTTGGGGGGAAGAGGACTATTTATAGTCGAGGAATAAGTATATAATAATTTTAATTTTAAAATAGGTTGGGATTTATTATAGGGGATAGGCGTTGTAAACTCTATAGTTGCCGGGGGGTTTATTATAATAAATATTAAATTTAATATAATATATTAGGCAAGGTCGGGTTAGGGCGGTGCCTTTACGGTAGTGAAATTTGGTAGTTTTATAGACTTATTGCGGAGGATGGGTATTATAAGCCTTATAGTTACTAGGGGGTTTATTATAGTAAATATCGGATTTAGTGCGGCGTATTAGGCAGGGTCGGGTTGGGGCGGTACCTTTATAGTAGTAAAATTTAGTAATTCTATAAACCTAGTAGATTAATTAATCGCTAGGTTATACTTCTTTAATTAAGGAAGGTTAAAAATTATATCCGGGTTACTAAGTAGTTAGATAAATAAAGCGAGGCGGTTTATAAATAAGCCGATAAAGTATAATAAGATCTAAGCGTATAAAATTTCACTTCCCTTCCGGCCATTAGCTAACCGAAGGGTACAGGACTGGGGGAGGAGTATTATAGGGATATTATAATAGTATATGAAAGTAGAATTAATAAAATTTATTAGGGAGTAGCCGGAATTGATTATAATAAGATAAAGGATTAGCGAACTAGTATTAAAATAAAGCGAATTTGAAAAGGAAAAATTAGTATTGGGTCCTATAGAATATAGATATAAATCCTCCGAATCTTTCGAATTAAACCTTTAATAATAATTTTTATTAGAGGGTAGGCTTTTCCTATTTCCTAGGGGGAAATTAAGATAGTAGCAAAACTTATAGGTTTCGGCTTACCCTTTATTATATATATTATTATATAGTAGCTGGGGGCGTTATAATATATATATAGGTTAAATTTCTAGCGTTAGTCCTTCTCAGTTTAAGAGATAGGACCCTTTTAAGGAGCGCTAACCTTTTTAAAAACTATAGGGTTACTAATATTTATAGAAGGGGGGGGGCGTAACGGTATTAAAAAATTACTACTCTAGTACCGGTAGTTATTAATATTATTAATTATAACCCAGAGGAGTTCGATTTACATAGTGAAATTATTAATTGCCGGGCGGATTATAATATTAATTAAAGTATCCTAAAGAGGGTTATTAATTTTAAATTTAAATATATTAATATAATAATAACCATTAAACTTATATTAATTAATTAATTTAATAAAGGTAATAATAAAATTAGTAAATAATATATTATTTTATTTAAGGCGGTCTATTTCCCGTATTACTTTAATATAAATATTTAAAGTAATATAGTAAGGGTTAAAGTAAATAAGAATATTTTAGAAATTAGAAAGTCCGGCGGGTTAGGTTAAAGTATTATAAAAATTAAATATAATAATATCAATTTTAGTCCGAATATAAATATAAATATTACTAAAGAAGTATTAAGAGATATAAAGGATATAATTAATTAGGGTCGGGTAGGTAGTAAAGTCGAGTATAAGTTTAACAATTAATTAGGACCACTAATTAGTATATTCTTCCTAGTACTTAAATAACAACGTTTCGGTACTATTAAATATAGGGGGCTTAGCGCCTTATAGGCGGGTAGTAATAAAGGTATATACAATATATTGGATTTAGTATACTAGTACCGTAGTATTACCATTCGGGTACTAAATACGGTTTTTAATTTCGGCGAATTATTACTATACTTATTAAATTTATATAGTTATAGCAGCGGCCTTTATTATAGCTTTAGCGAAGTTTTACTATACTTAGGAGGCGGTTATAAAGTTTTAGGTCGCATTACTCTAAATTTAATTAATTATTTATTAAGCTTCTAAAGTTTCTTACCGGGTAATATAGAATTCGCTATATATTTTGCCGAAATATTTTTCGATAATTATAAAGTAGAATTAAAATTAGGTAAGAACGTCGGGGTCCGCCTCTAAAGTAGAAGCGAAGCTAGAGAGGTTTTTAGGGATATTTATAATTATTTTATAAATAAAGGGGAGGGTATTAAAGCGGAAAAGGGTATAGGTAATTACTTTATAGGCGGGTATAATATTAAAAGTAAATATAACTATATTTAAAGAACCCGTAGAATTACTTATAATTTAATATAGGGCTACAGTATAGGAATAATTAGTAATATAAAGTAGGAATTAAAGTACTAAAATTATCGGGGCTAAACTAATTATATAGTTAAAGTCGTCCTATAGGTAGTATAATAGTAATATAATATATATATAGTATTAGAGTAGTAGGTTTAGGGTTTTCTAGGGGGTGGTTATAGTAAGGTAGGGTTGGATTATAAATATAGTGTAATTTAGTTAGGATAGGGTAAGGTTAGTACTAATTCTAAGGTAAGTTGAAGTAAAATAATTTTAATTATCGGGCTATTAATTAATAGAAACAGTATAATATATTGTTACGATGCCGACTAAAAGGGA
>NW_011929461.1:124232-125404 GCF_000182925.2 Neurospora crassa OR74A
TGGGGGTATAACTAATAGGACGGCTGGGCTTCGGTGCCGGAACGCTAAGGGTGCCAAATCATTATTATATAGTGCCGTGACATAATCGGACGTTCTAAATACGATTCTAATATTAAAAACAATTTTATCGCTATCGTCGACTAAGTACCCGCGTTTCAACGTTTTCGCGAGCTTTTTTACCCTTTAATAGTTTTCCTTCTAATTTATATAGATTAATAATACTTATATACTCCCTTTTAGCGAACTTAAAAAAGGCTTCTATATTAACAATAGTTAAATCGTTATAGTACTTATATTATTCCGTTATATCTCTTTTCAATCGGTACTGCCCTCGAACGTCCTTACTTTATTTAGAATTATTAAATTATTTTACATTAAATATTATAATATATTTTCAATAGGATAGGGACTTCGGACTATCCTTTTAAATTAGAGTATATTACCTATAGAACTCCCTTTTTATTTTCGCGATATTTACATCCTTATTACTATTCTTCTTTAATAATTAATTAGTAAATTCCTTAAATAATTTTATAAATCGGAGTTCTCCGTAGTATAGGGCTAGCGTTTAATTCTTCCAATATTAAACTTACTTTAATTTCCGAATATATTAATAAAGTATTTTTAGTATATTAGTTCGGGCTTTCTCTAGCCTTTATTCTTTTTATTCTTTACTAACATTCTAAGGAAATATAAGGTACTAATTTACTATATTTACTAGCATTCGGTATTTCTATATTTAGTATTTACTTAGAATTAAGTTATATCTAGAATTAATAACAATTATAACCTTCTCTAATAATACTTAATTTTAAACTTATAATACTCTTCTTAAATATAAGTTAATATCTTCGTTATATTAGCTATTATATCCGCTAACCGTATAAGGTTAGAATCCTTATAATTATTCGATTTATAATTAATTTATTAATTACTATATAAATTATTTAAAATTGCTTTGAAACCGGAAACGCCGATTTCTAGAAGAGGAGTGCTCCAAAACGAAAACTAATAACGGCAATCGATTTAGGAGGGTCGTTTACGTCCCTTACAATATCCTACGACGAGCGCAGCGACGGCGTTATATCGTTATTACCAATAACTATTAATAGTAGTACTCGTAGACTCAAAAATAGCAAAAATAACCCGCTCGCGGAAAGGTCGGGTTTTTT
>NW_011929462.1:0-14191 GCF_000182925.2 Neurospora crassa OR74A
TTAATTTAATACCTCCTATTTCGACTATCCGAAAAAGGCTTAGAAATTACTTACTACCTAGCTCTGCCTAATCAAATATCCGAGAACTACGGTCCTTACAATAGCTGTGGTAGTATTGGTGTTATTGTTGTAGTTTTCTCGCCATTTCATTATAGCCTTTAATATTTTCCCTATATAATTTAGTAGTATAATAAGCCTCTATACGCCTATAGTTTTTTATTATACTACTATCTTACTAGGTTTTTTTAGGACTATTACTTTAATATATCGCTATTACGCCGGGAATAATCCGAATATAAAGCTCCCTATTATTACTATAATTAATATTTTTATTAACCTCCGCCTATATACTTTAAAAAGCTTATTAGAAATTTAATTACTTCCTAGCGCCTTATTAGGTACTATACACCGTAGTATTCTTATTATATTATTAGTACTAATTATATAACTTATTATTAATTAGGACTCCTTTTTTATACGCTAGTTTAATAAGTAGCTTATTAATATATTAACTATTAGGAAGAACCTTTCTATTAAAACTTCAATCTTATTTTTATAGTTTTTTAATTCCTTATTATCCTTTTTATAATATAACGCTAATATTTTAAGTAACTTTGACGGTAGGTAATTATAAATCCTTCTCTACCGTTCTAATACTTATAATTTTCTCGAATCTCTCAATATATCTTCTATAAATATACGCTATTTCTTCGTTTATATAAACCGTATAGCCTCATTCTATTTCTATTTCGCTTCGTTCAATTCCTATCTCCTTATTAATATCCTTCTTAATTTTTAAATACGGGCTATTTTCTTTATATATTTAATTATTTCCCTTATATTTCTATTCTACTAATTTACCCTTCTACTAACGCCCCTCTTCTTTCTCAATACCGCTTCATCTATAATTTTAATTAATTAGGCTATAAACCAATTCGCTACTTCCTTCAACTCCTTTACTATTAAAATTATTTGTAAGATTATAATATATTCGTTAGTAAATTCTTTAATTTTCCTAATATTTATAAATATTTAATTATATCTTACATTAATTTCCTTCAACTCCTTTATATTTTCAGTATATATAACTACTAATTATATTTAATAGTCGGACCCAATTAGCGCTCCATCTTCTACTATTTAATATATAGCGTATAGCGATTTCACAACTTAAGCTTAATTTATCGTACTATAGAACTTACTTTTTATTATATTCCCTAACCTTATTAACTTACTATATAATATCGCTAGAACTAATTAGTAATTAACTATTAGTATTAGGAATACTCTACTACCCTAATTCTCTTTCTTATAAATATCCTAATTCGGATAATAAAAGTTTATATTACTTATAATAATATTCCTTCCCCTTAATTTTAATACAATTTCTTTTAAAAGTATTTATTAATTCGCTTCGGGTTTAGAATCTTAAATTAATAAATATATTAACCATACCTATACCTTCTCAATTCCCTTTCTAAATCGTACTATTACCTAATTGTTTCTCTATTTATAGTTTTATTATTCGGTTGTAAAGTATTTATTAATATATATCGTTATACATCCCTAATTAATATTATTTAACGCCTAATAGTAGAATACTTTAGTATTAAGTATACCTCCTATAATTACGCTTCGGCCTAATTCTTATATTATTATAATATTATACTAATCTTCTATTTCGAATACAATTTTTATCCTATTATATAACTTCGCTATATTCTAATAAAGGATCTTTAAATTTATTAAATAAATAATTAAAACTCGGTAGACTTCTAGCGTAATTAAAGATTCGACCTTCGTACAATATTAATTATATTAATAATTCGTTATTACTACTTCGTATACGCTTTTTCAAAGCGGGCCCTAAGTAGCCGGTACTCCTTTTTATAATTATTATACTTTTTAATAAATTAAACTTCCTACTATTAGGCTTCTAAATCCTTAAATAAAGCATTAAAAATATTAATATTATTATTATTTACTTTAGAGCGAACTTATTAGAGGGTAGTAGGGGCCTTTTAAATAGTTTTTTAGCAATTCTAATTTTAGTTTAAGGCCGGTAATTCATCAATTATAATTAGCATAAATTATAAAATATATTCTTATAATCATTCTATAAATACTATTATAGTATAACTTTATATAATTCTTATAAGTAGGTATTTATTTGATACTACGGTATATCCTTTATAATTATAAAGGAAGTACTTCTTAAATTTAAACTATTAATTAAAGGGGTAATTAATTTCGGATTCTATTATAATCGCGCCCGGGTACCTCTTTTTAGTATAGTAAAGGTATTATACCTCCTTCTTATTAAAATAGAAGTAATTTAGGTAATTAAATTCCTAGTAATTATAGTATTATTAGGGAATTATATTTCTTTCGAAAGGTTTATAGTAGAAAGTATTACCTATTTAGAAGAAGGAATCCTTCGTTAGGTACACTCTATTGTCTATTATTAGTATTTTAAGTAGTAGGGAGCCCCTTTTACTCCTATACTTCCTCCGTTATACTCTCGCCCGAATAATATTAATACTATTCTTTTCGAATAAACCCTTCGCTAACATTTCAGGCTTTAAATTATTAATAAGCACCTACAATATACTATAAACTATTATTAAAATTATTTTAAAAGCAATTATAACATTTTAATAGAAGATATATATTATTTAAATTTAATTTTTAAAATTTTAGCACTTACCTTCCTTATTAAACATTATTATATAATCTCCACTAAAGTGTAATTTTATTACTACTTTAACCTCGGCCTTAGGGTATTTTTTATTAATTATATTAACGGTCTCTACCGCTATTCTTCATTCTTTATCGGCCGGTAGGGGTTTTCTATTTAATTTTATTATTAAATACTATTTAATTTAGAGGAGAATAATAATTTAGGTACCTATTAGTACGAAATAGGGTTTTTTTATACTTGTAAGGGGGGTATTCGAACTTATAGTAATTACGGTTTAGGATTTCGAAGGGGGGGATTTCTAAGTCTTTATAATTTTAATAACTATTTTCTTTAATTTATTAATATCGTCCCAGAGTTGTTTCGTATTGTTATTAGTAATTTAAGGGTTCTAACTTCGGGTACGTAGGGTAACCGCCGCAATTTTAAAAAGTTTTTCAACTTACGCCGCTCGGGTAGTAGGCGGGCTATTAATACTAGGAAAATTTATAGCCTCCTTTATAAATTTCTTTTATTCTTCTTAAAATAAGTCTGAAGCTTCCGGGGCTTTTACCGGCTTTATACTAGCTTAGGGTATTATTATTATTATATTAGCTCCGGCCGCCTTAAGTACATATTAATTCGATATTAATCCGCCCCTAACATTTCCAATCGCTCCGATACCTACGCTTCCAATATATAATTAATACGGTATTATAGAAGGGGGTAATTAGACGTCCTAAATACGATTCTAATATTAAAAACGATTTTATTACTATCGTTGACTAAGTACCCGCATTTTAACGTTTTCGCGAGCTTTTAGTAACGATATAGAAGTTAATAGTAAGGATAATATTATTATTAAAGCCCTTCTAATAAGGGTTTATAATAATTAATTACTTTCTTTTAGTTTTTGAAACGTAATAATAATAATAATTATAATCTTAAGAGTCTATTAATAGTAATTGCTAATATATTGTACGAAGGAAGAATTCGGAGGTAATAATTAATACCCTTCCTTATAGAGAATTAATTATAAGCTATTAAGGAAAAAGGGTTTAAGTATTATCTAATTTTTCTACGCTTAAGTAGGGGCTATATATTACAAATTCAAAATTATTAGTCCTTAAAAGCTTAATACTAATATTTACCCTAATTATTAGCGGATTCTTTTATTACTTATTATTCTTAAATAGTTTTTTAATTAAACTACTATATAAGTAGCCATTGGATGCGGTTGCGAAGCGGCGGCGGACTCGGTAGTAGAGCGGGTACAACGCGGCGGGGGCGGTAGCGTAGTATAAGGAAGAAAGAAGGGAAGGAAGGAAGAAGGCAGGTCGAAGTTTCCTTTATAGGAATTTAAGCGACCTAGGATAATATAATTGAAGAAAAATAAAATAAATGGCTACCGACTGTAGGGAGACTACAATAAGAAGAATAGGGATAGGGCGGCGATAGGCCGAGGCCGGGACGGCTATATATATAATATAAATTTATAGCCTCGGTTATAATAGTAAGGTTATACCGAGAGGAAGGAAAATAGGACAGTACGGAGCCGATATAGCGCTATTATAATAGCGAAGCGGAGGGTTTTTATCCGGCTATTATAGTACGGTTTTTCCCGCCGACTACGAACGAAGTAGCACCGTATACCCACTAGGCGGACTATATATATAGTTAGCGTATATAAAACTAATAATAATATATAAATAGCCTATTAATTATCTATTCTTATTATTATTTAAGTACTATTAGTCGGGTATTTATTTATTTTATTAGGTTATATAATTAATACCGGAACGGTATCGCTGGCGTCATTATATGTTAGATTACCTAACTGGATGGCGCAGCCCGGTCGGTCGGGTTCATTCAATTGAATAAACCGCTCCCACGGGAGCCCACCCACATATATAGGTCCTATAAATTAAATAAGGCTCGCGTACCTTAAGTTATTCAACTACACGCAAGCTCCCTGCTCGGGATTCTTCCCAGATTATTACTTTATATATATTTAATTAAGATATATTATTATTATAATATTCAAATACCCTTTTAACGGTATTAAATAGTAGTTGTAATTTTAATTATTTAACTTAAATTATATTATACTATCCTTATCGCCGACCGGCCTTATTTAAGAAGGTATTAAGCAACGTCGTATCGAGCGATAGAAAATCGCTTCTCTCTTCCAACGAAGATAGAAAGTATTTAGAGGTACGTGAAACGAATTTAGGTACTTTTACAACTTTACTACCTTTCTAATTTAAAAGAGTATATTATTTATTTAGTAATACAATTTAATCCTTTCCTTTATAGCAAATTTAGGTAATTGTAAAGAATTTCCGATAATGCGACGAATTTGGGTAATCGCAAAGTTAATTTATATTCCTCTACCCTATATAGCGAACTTGGGTAATTATATATTATTATTTAGATCCTAGATTCATTTAAATACTAAAGGTTTCCCCTATTACTAAATTTAGGTATATAGTAGTATTTAATTTTATTTAACTCTTATTTACGTACTTTCTATACTTTTAATACTAGTTATTATTGTAAGATTATATTTAAGTTCGTACTTATTTAATATACTTTAATTAAAATATTTAGTTTATTCGTCGAATTTAACAATCCGAAGTTAGATTTTCGAAATATCCTCCCTACTTCTAAAGTTGGATTTAGCCTCCCAAACCCTCAGCGATTTTATAATTATAATAGTTTAGTAGATACTTTAGATATTTAAAACGAATATATTTGTAATATAGAGGCTAATATTGAGTATATTGAAAGTAAGGCTAACTTCTATTAGTCCGATTATAAACCGGATGAATTTTATATTACAACCGCTACTAAGCCCCGTAGTAAGCCGTTACCGACCTAAATCTATACCCTTCTAGTTGCCGACTTTCGACGAGAAATATAATATCCTTTTATAAGCTATCTATAATATAAGATAATTGTTAATCGAAATATAATTAAGTTATTAAGGCCCTTAAATTAAATTATATAAATAAAGGTCGATTGAAATTCTAGAACTATAAGTTTATTGTATAGTGACCTAGATAAGGCACTTCCTATAAAATTTACTAAATTTGGAAATAATAAAGAATCGATTAAATACCTTAATATTAAATTCGATAAATAAATCGATACTCTATTTAATTAAATTACCTTATATTTAATTAATATCTAAGATTCTTTAGATAAAGATTGTAAGAAAATCGAGAGTATATTTGTAGGGCAAATAAATAAAATTGGTAATATATTGGTAGGGCAATTAAGAAGTATTAAGGAAATAATTAATTAAATAGATAAGGAAAATAAAGTATTAAACGATTTATAGTAATATAAGGTTAATAGCGATTTTTAAAAAGCTTTGAACAATTAAATTAATATTTAGAAGAAGCACCTTATTATAGGGCATTCTTAGTAAATACCTAGATGCTCTGTCTTGTCATAGCAGCTGCTCACTGGAGCGCAGAGTCTACCATATAAGAGTGCTCGTCCCATTAACCTCTGTCAAGGTTAACAGATCATCAATTCATATCATACCAACCTTACATCTATCTTGCTCACACTCAGTGAAGTCGTGTGCGAGGTTCCAGGTTGAGGCTCGCGACTAGTCTTATCTTCAACTTCCTTTGACAAGACTGTCGTCAATCGTTACGCACTGTTGCTCTATCCAGCAACCAATTACTCACTCTATTATTCTCTGTTATCATCACTTGTGAAGCACATCTTCGCGTAACACACCTGGAAGTTACGTTAAATAATATTATTAAAAAACTAGTTAATTAATAGAAAGAGATAGCTAAGATTATTATAGAAAATATTACTAAATAAATTAATAGTATTTGTATAGATATAATAAAGGAAATTCGAAAGGAGGTACTAAAAGGACTATTTAATAACCTATATACTTTTCCTAACCCTAATTAAATATAGTTGGAAAAGGATTAAGGTCCTTCTATTTTAATTAAGTTATTATTAATTAGAATAACTATTTATAAGGCTAACAATGTTTTTAGTACCTTCTTTAAAATTATAATATATAATTAACTAACTAAGAAAATTATTAAAAATAAAGTAAGGGCTAAGGGCAAATCCTAAGCTTTTTAAGCTTCTATAGAGAATATACCCGAAGAAACCTCTTTACGAAAAACATTATCTCTTATTAACCCTTTTCGAGAATATACTTTATTTATTAAATTTAGTTAAAATATTAAAGAAATTATTAAATTTAAGATAATTACTATTACTAATATAATTCGAACTTAGTCTACCCCTTTTTAAATTTCAAACTTACTTCCTACAAAGTAGCCTAATTTTAGAAGAATATTAGTATTAACCCCTACTAAAGCTTGGATATTATATTAATTCTACAGACTTATTAATTTTACTATACCCTTAATAAAGTTATTAATTAAACCGATTATTATTTCCAATAATATTCTATTAAATTAAATATTAAACAATATTAATATTATTTATAGTAATAATAATTTATTTTACCCCGGTAGTAGCGGAGGAGAGTTACTAGATTTACTAAACCTCCTACATAGCAGCGGAGGCAGCGGCAACGGCCGTTTATCCTATATTCTAATTAATTATAAGTTATACCTAGGTAGAGGCGGGCTTCTAAATTCCCCTAAAGGAGGAGGAGGCCTATTAAATTATAATAATAAGTAACGTTGTAAATTTAATTATAATAATAACAAGGATTTTAAAAAGGTTAAACAGAAAAATATTACAAGTTTCGACCCCAATAGATACAACCCTAAAAATTAAAGCATTATTAATAATAGTAAATATATTATATATACCAATATTTATACTTTTAAAGAATAAATATTATTTTTTATTACCGACGTAAAATAGAAGTACCTAATAAATAAAATGAATAAATAATTTATACAGTTATTTTATACTTATTTAGTAAGTACAATTCGTATTTAGTAAATAGTAGAGGTAAATAGTAATACTAAGTTTAATTGGAAGGAGAAGGGTATTTACGAATTATTAGATTAATTAATTAGTCGTTTTTTATTTAATTCGGCTATAGCCACCGCTAAATTTACTAGAAGTAAATTCTACCTTCGGAATATTATTAATAAATATAATATTCTTATTTATTACATTTAAAAGTAAATACGCCTAACTAAAGCAATAGGTATTCTAATTAAAAATAATAAGAATTAGTATAGTATAATAATATAAATTTAATTAAATATAAATTTTCGAATAAAATAATTCTTAAAAGCGCCTATTGAAGAAGAGTTATTGGCCAATTATATATAATTAATTACTACTTTCCGGACTATACTAATATCCGTCGTTAAATAGGAAGCTAGAGGAAGTAATTAATTGAATAATAATTCCTATTCCTATAATAAATTTAACGGTAATCGCAACCGAAGTTAAAACCGCAACTGCAATAAGAATTAAGATCGCACCTACGACCGAAATTAAGACTGCGATTAAAATTACGATCGAGACCGCGATCGTAGCCGCGACTGGGACCGCGACCGAAGCGCAACCAAGAACAAAGCCGTAATCGGAACTTAAATTATAACTAAAAGGTATATAAGAAAGCCTACTATATAAAGGAATCCGCATTAACCGACAATTCCGAATTGGATACGCCGGACGATGTAAAAGTATATATAATATTAGAATCTACTACTAAATATTATAAATACTCGAAGTACTTTAAAATAAAGGATTAGAAGAAGTAGTATAAAAAGTATTACGAATTACCCTTAACTCCTAAAGCGGAAAAATTCTAAACCTTATTACTACTAGTACCTAAATAATATATATATATAGTTACTATAAAAAATATTATATATTATATAATATACTATTTTAGTATTTAAAGAAGTATTAAATAACTAAGGAGGGTTAATTAAAGGGAGAAGAGCCGGCTCCAATTTTACGCCTTACTTCCGTACTTATAAAAACTATAACTCTATTTAAAATTTAAGAAGCTAATTATATAATTATTATAGCAGATATTAATAATAGCCCAATTTCTAATTATATTTATATATATATTAACGCTAAGTTGGTACCCGAGGCTAGTACGATAGAGGTTTGTATAAATTCTAGTATTGGTAGGTCCTTAATTGGAAAATACTTCCTTTAAACATTAGAATATATTATTGAATTTCGATAAATAAAGGTGAAAGGCGTAAGTAGGAAGTTAGTTGATATTTCTAAATAGGCTACTTTTAAAATTTATTTCAAAGGGTATAATAAGAATAGTAACCCTACTTTAATAAAATTTATAAAAGGCATATAGGTAATAAATAAATTAGAACCAAATATATTATTTGGTAACGATTTCCTATACTCTTATAGAACTAATACAGATTATAAGTCTAAAACTATTACTTTTTAGAATTTTAATAATTTTTAGGTTAATTTTATTATTTAAGTTAATTTTAAACTATGCCTCCAAAAAACTACTATTATTAAAAAGACTATTATTCTACTAGGGTAATCTAGATATATTCTAGTTTAGTATAAGCCCCTACTTAAGAATAGGAGCTTTATACTAAATTCGAAGTATATTACTATTATAAATACTATAGTAAATATAAAATCCCTTATTATAATATTTATTAGTAATACTACGAACAGGATATTAGTTATTTTAAAAAGATTTTACATTAGTAGTATTACGGAAGTTATAGATAGTAGATATTTAGTTCTCTCGGAAAAGATGTTTACTAATTTAGCTATTATAGTATAAATTGAGATATTACTTAATTATAAATTTGAAATCCCTATTATTAGAGCTTTTAATATAGTAGACGAGGCTAACTATACTATTAAAATAAACTAGTTTCTATATAAGGAGCCTCTTAGTAAATATAATTATATTAATAATATATTGAACGAAGAAATTCTTGCCGAATTTAAAGTAGAATTTGAAAACAAGGATATAGTATACGAAATTATTGAATTCTTAAACGGTACGACGGATATAGAATAGTTACTACTGAAAGTGAATATTAAAAAGTATTTAATATTGGGATTTAAGACTTCCGAAAACCTATTTGAAAAAGTTATTAATAGAGGAATTTATATATATACTTAAGACCCGGCGTTGGTACATAAAATTAAGTAGATTATTAATAATTACCCTTCCTTATAGGAAGAAGGAGGTGTTATTTCAATGAAAGAGGAAAATATAATATATATATTACTAGTAGAAGGATAGTAAAATTAGCGTATTTGAGTTCGATTTTACCTTTTAAATAAGAAGGATCGGGAAATTTTAAACTAGGTCTTTAAATTACTATATAAATAAAGGAAGATAAATTAGGTAAATTATACTACACCGTTTATTTACCTAATTTTTATAGTTTAATATACTATTAAAGGGTAGTAGAAAAGCTGCGTAGTAATAGATTTGAGAGCGCTTAATAAAGTTACCGTTCCTAATAATTATCTCCTACTATTATAGTCTAAAATTATTGTATCCTTTAAAAGTAAGAAATTTATAACAATTATTAATATAATAGTCTTTTTTTATTAATTTAATATTTAATTATAGTACTAGAATTAATTTACCTTTATTAACCTACGAGGATTGGAATAATTTAATATTACTTTAATAAAGTATTATAATTCCCTTATATATATATAAAAGTTTATAAATTAATTATTAGTAGTTTTTTCTACGTTCTATTATATATTTATTAATAATATTATTATTTTCTTTAATATAACCGAAGACTATTTAAAGTATTTAAAGTAGGTTTTCGATTTCTTTACTTCTAGGAATATTGTACTTTCTCCTAAAAAGTCGTATATTACCTACCCTAATATAAAATTACTTAATTTTAAAGTAGATACATTAGGACTATTAATAACCGATGAGCGAATAGTAGTATTTTGAAATTTAAAATTTCCTAATACCCTAAATTTATTAAAGAGATATATAGGCGCTTTAGGATTTATTCGATACTTTATTCTATACTACATAAGGATAATAAAACTACTTTAGGAAAGGAAAGTTATACTTCTAATTAAGGGAAGAAAAATAGGAATAATAATAGCTAGTAACCTAATTAAGCAGGCTAATTATTACGTTAAAATAGTTTACAAACTAATGGAAACCGAAAAATAAATTTTTGAGGTAGTATAAAAAGCTATTTATAATAATATAAAGCTATATTATTTGGATTTAAATAAATAAGCCTTTTTATAAATTGATAGGTTATTAGAAAGGGGGTATAGTATAATACTCTACTATTTAAAAGACGGATTTTTATAATTATTAGGAATTACAATTTTAGTAAATTAAGTCCTTCTTATTATATTTTTAAATAAAGCCCTTAATAAAGTTGAAATACACTACAGGCTTTCCGAAATAAAAATAGTATATTTAATTGAGGTAATTAAATAGTTTTATATTTTTATTTATTTATATAACTTCCTAATTATTATACTTATTACCTATATAACTATTAAAGGTATTTATAAGTAAACTATCCTTAATACATCTTCTATAGATAAGGGTAATTAATATTTAATTAATATTTTTATTTACCTTTGCTAATACGATTTATAAATTTACTATATTGCAAGTAAATTGAATTTTATATTAAACGCTCTAAGTCGGTTACTAATTAAAGGAAATAAAAATAGGAGGTTGAATAAAGTATTAGTATTAGATTAAGTTTGGTTTATAAGAACGGAAGTATAAATAGACTTTGTAATTAAATATAACTTTAAAAATAGATATAAATTAAATATTAAATTTAGGTTAATTATAATTGAGCTATTGAACTACCTAAATACTACTGAGGTCGATGGCGTTATTTTTTGTACCGGGTACCTATTTAAAATTATAAATAAATTACTATATAATATTAACTTAATAAATAAGTTAAGGAGATTATATATACCTAAAAATATAATTGCAATTATACTTAGCGTAATTTATAATAAAAAGTACTACTTTAGTTGAAATTGTATAATATACAACTTTAAAGAATATATAATAATTAGGAAGATATAAATTATTAAGGAGTATATATAATACTATTTAGTATATTAATTTAATAAGACGGACTGAGAGACTACGGTTAGCGATTATTAATTAGTTAATTCGGAGTATACCCTACTAATACGATTTATTATAATCGATTTTATTATTAATTTACCTAAGGTACTAGTATTAGGAATACTATAGTATATATTAGAGTATAATTTCTTCAATACCCTAATACCGGTATTATACTATATATTTAAGTAATATTAATTTATACTCGGCTATAGTACGTATACGGCTAAGGATTAAAGACGAGCCCTATCTAGAAATTTAATCCTAAGCGATTAGGGATTCTTATAAACTATTATATCCAATAGAAATCGCAAATTTATATTACGCCTCTAAAAGGGAATATAGGCCGTAATAGGTATTAAACTCTTAATAATTATAATATACTACTTATAAGGTAATAGTATAGTAGAATACTATAATTAAAATATTAAAATTACAATTTGCTTCTACTATTTTTTAAACCCCAAATCTAATTAAGTAGAAATCCTCCCCTATTTATAATAAAATATAAATAATTTTTACTCCAATTTAATTAAATCGTCCCCCTACGAATAATTATTTAGCTTTAAACCCTTTAAACCGTTAGACGTAATTACAAAAAAGGACGCCCCGCGCCTAGCAAAAGAATACCCTATTTTAAAAAATAGATTAAGGGAGTATATATAATTAATTATAATTTTCGTAGTAATTAAAGCGAAGAAGTACTATAATAAATATTACCGGTAGGCTTCTTTTATAATTAGTAATAAAATATTCCTTAAGCTTTACAAGGAATACTATCTACCCGGGCGCCCGTTATATAAATTCTTATAATAATATACAGGACTATTTATAGTAATAAAATACATCGGAAAATTAGTATACTAACTTAACCTTCCCTTTAAAATAGCTAATATTTATTTAATTATTTCTATTACCTACTTTAAAGTAAATCCAAAAAGCAACGACCCCTTCAATAGGACTTAGCCCCCTCCGGGTTTAATGGAAGATAATTAATAGGATTAAGACAACGAAGGGGAGTATAAAATAGACGTAATTTCAAATTACGTAGAAAATAAGAAAAATAGAAAATAGAAGTATTTAGTAAAATAGATTAAATATAACTATAATTATAATAAATATCTATCTAAGAAGGAAATGGGGAATACTTAAAAATTGGTAGTAGAATATTAGGAGCGCTTAGGAGGTCCTTAGAAAGTACTAATACGAAAAGGTAGGAAAGTCTACTTTAAATAAAATAAAGCTAATAGACCGGTTATTCCTACCTATAGTAGGAGTTTAAGGCTACGGAGGAAGTAATAGAGGCTATTTATACATATATATTAGTTGAACTATTAAGGATAGTAGTATTTTCTTTTGGCCGCCGGGACTTAATACTAGAACAGTATCGCTAGTATTATTATATATTAAATTACTTAACTGGATAGCGTAGTCTAGTCGGTCGGGTTTATTCAATTAAATAAACCGCTCCCACAGGAGCCTACCTACATATGTGGGTCCTATAGATTAAATAAGGCTTGCGTACCTTAAGTTATTCGACTGTATGTAAGCTCCCTGCTCGGGATTCTTCCCAGATTATTACTTTATATATATTTAATTAAGATATATTATTGTTATAACGTTCAAATACCCTCTCAACGGTATTAATAATCGAACTACTACTATTAAGTAATTTATTTATTATTTATACTTATTTACATTCAATTATTATTATTTAAATATTCGTTTATCTATTTTTCTTATTAATTACTTATATTATTATTCGTATTCTAATATTATATCCAAATAGTAATTAAGTAACTATTAATTAGTTATATTATTAGTAATCGTAGTACGGCTATTAATATAATTGTATATTAAATACTATTGAAGGACCCGAACTATAGTAAACGTCTAGTACTAAGGATCTTTACACTTTTTTAAAATAAAGTTATTTAAACTTATTTATAACAATTAATTAGATAATACTAGCGAATATCGGATAAACTTCAATAAGGATAGAAAATTATAAAGTTCCTATATTCGTTTTA
Organism: Neurospora crassa OR74A; assembly: GCF_000182925.2. Classification (NCBI taxonomy): domain Eukaryota; kingdom Fungi; phylum Ascomycota; class Sordariomycetes; order Sordariales; family Sordariaceae; genus Neurospora; species Neurospora crassa. Next base: position 13,784 of record NW_011929462.1, read on the forward strand.
ACTAATTTAGTGTAGGGTTTTTAATACCTATCTTGTCCTTATTACTAATTTAAAATAGCGAGAAAATTATAATAATAATAATAATTATACTATTGTAATTAAAGTAATATATAAGGACTATAATTCTTAGCTATAAGAGCGTAATCCTACGAGTGATTAGACAACAAGATTAGAAGCTACAATTTAAAGTAATATTAAGAGTAAGAAAGAAAGGGAAGTTGTACAAACTATTATAGGACTAGCGCCCGACCAGGCATCTAACTCTAACTAGCCAGATTTAAGTACCAAAATAGTAGCCCGTATTGAAACTACTCCAACTAACTCGGACCACGGTATTAAGCCTCCGGCACCCGGTCTTCTAGAGTATTCTCTAACTACCTTAAGCTATAAGGCAGCTACTAAAGCGCA
>NW_011929462.1:14291-31696 GCF_000182925.2 Neurospora crassa OR74A
TAGCGTATATTAGTATTAGAATAGTCTTTTTTTTTATACCAAATAATAATAATAATACTAATACTAATATAGAAATTTCCTATAATTCTCTAGCAATTAGGAGCGCTAAAATACCCCCTAATATTACTAACCTACTTAATAATCTACTCCGAATTTTATAAACGAATCCCGAATTAAAGGGAAAAATCAAATTTATAATCCCTTTCTCTATTTATTCCTAACCTACTTTAAAATTTAAATTTATATACTCTACTAAATAGCAAAATTCCTCTAATAATAGCAATAAAGATAAAGAGAAATGTAATACTAATAATAATTCTAATAGTAATTCCGGTAAATTATATTAATGGAAGCCACTCGAACTCCCTTAATAGAATAATAAACTTACTACTTTCCTCTTCTACTATAATAAATTAATTAAAATGTATAATACAAATTTTAAAGCCGGTCTATATACCAATTTTAATACCGTATAAATTAAAATTCTTAATACCCTACCAATTAATAAATAGTAATAACTAAAGGGTTATTAAACTACCTATACCTTCTCTAGTAATAAAGATCCAACCGAACTATTTAAATAAATCTAGCAAATCTTCGGTATTTATTATACTTAAAATTATACCTTTAATAATTTTACTAAAATAAAATAGAAGGATAGTGAATTATTCTTCGAATTTTTTATTAACTTTAATAATAAACTTTTAAAAGTTAGCGGCTATAATTAGAATAACCGTACTAAATTAAAATTCCTTTATCGTACTATTAATAAGAAATTTAATAATTACCTCTTTATTATTAAATTCTCTAATAATTATTTTATTTATATAGAATAATTCTAAAATATTATTTATAAATATAAAAAGATTATAAAATTCCGAACGTTCTATTAGAATTATTTATAGAATAATAATTAAAATAACCAGCGGATTGGAATATACATTCTTATCGCCGCCGGTTCAAATTATTCTAATTATTAATACTAAACCTATAGCTCTTCCTCCGCTATACCCTCTAAAATTTAATACAATACTAATAGTAATATCCTTATAAGTATAATTAATATTCGTAGCGCTTAAAATAAAAGGTTTCCCGCTTAATTAAAAGGATAGGCTAAATAGGTATTATAAAACGAAAGGAAGAAGCGCCGTACAGAAGGATAGTATATTTATTATAGTACTACTAGCTATATTATTACTAAATACCCGTACTTACCGGCTATAAACCTTTAAAGTAAGGGAGTACGTATTTAAACTATTTAAGTAGTTCCGCTATTTAATAAAGAATTTTGAGTAATTAAACTCTTAAATTCCGAATTAAATTAAGGAAAAGAATAGCTTTAATATAAAGTCGGGTATTAGAATCTACTTCTAAAGTATTAAATAAAATAGAAGAATTTAAACCCCAAATAAAAATAGGACTAACTTTAATACTAATTATTATTAATTCTACTAATTTATTCTATACCCTTATTAATAAAAGTTACTAGTACTATATTACTATTAGTAAAAATATTATTCGGGATTTCTAAATCCCTATTATCCTATTCCAATTTAATAGATCCGAAGTATTATAGCGATTATAGAAGGTACTTTTATTTAAAGTATTATATATTTCCTTATAGAACTTTAAGGCCGTATTTCACTAATTTATACGTACGTAGTACCAGAATTCGAATACCTTATTATTTTTAAAAAATTATAATTAACAACTAATTAAATATATTTAGTCCCCTATAAGAAGAGATTTTAGTATAGTATTATACAATTCTAAATAAATTATATTAATAAATTTAAATTTAAAACCCTATTCCTTAAAGAATTTTAAAGAGTAATATATATTCTTACTACTACCTTTATTAAATATATTTACTAAATAAATAAGGAAGAGGGCTAAATTACTATAAAGGCCTCTATATTCGCCGTTTAGCTAAAGGATATTAAAAAGGCTTTAGTACTTAAGTAGGTTAAAATTAATAAAGAATTCTAATAAATTATCCTTAAAGATTTTAAGACTTTATTCCTCTCTTTAGGAAGTAGGAAGCCGACTATTTTAATAATTATAAACCTAAAATTAATTTAAAGATTAAATTGAAAAAGGGGCCTAATAGTAGAGACCTCCCGCTTTCTTTCGGCTTATTATATAATATATTTTAAGAGGAATTTTTAGTATTTAAAAAAATTCTCCGGGATTTAATAAATAAGGGTTTTATTTATGTTAGTAATTCGGCTACCGGAACCCCCGTTCTCTTTATTCGGAAATTAGGCGGAGGCTTTTACTTTTATTATAACTACCGAATTCTTAATATAATTATTCGAATAAATTAATACCCCTTACTATTAATTTAAAAGATATTCTAAATACTTGAAGGAATAGAGTAGTTCTCTAAAGTAAATATAGTATAAGCCTTCTATAAAATCCGAATAGTAGAAGGAGAAGAGTATAAAATAGTGTTTTAAATGTACTACAACTTATTCGAATAATTAATAGTCCTTTTCAGTTTATATAACGCTCTAGCTACTTTCTAACGGTATATTAATTAAATATTATAGGAATTTTTTAATAACTTTTATTTAGTATATATAAATAATGTCCTTATTTTTATTAATAGGTTTTAAGAAGATTATATATAGAAGGTTCGTATAGTATTCGAATATTTCTAAAATGCCGGGCTTTATTTAAACCCTAATAAATATAAGTTCGCTATTAAAAAGGTTAAATATTTAGGATTTATTATTTATATTAATATAAATATTTAAATAAACCTTAGGAAAGTTAAGGCTATTTTAGAATAGGATGCTCTAGTATCCCAAAAGGGAATTTAGAATTTCTTAGGGTTTATAAATTATTATTAGATATTTATACTTAAATTTATTATAGTAGCTATACTACTTACGGCGTTAATTAGTAAAGGAGTTCCGTTTAAATAGTTAGTAATATATAAAGAGGTATTTTAATTATTTAAAATTCTATTCATTTAAGTACTTATATTTACTAAATAGGACCCTAAATACCCAACGTTCTTAGAGGCTAATTATAGCGGGTTTACTTTTAGGGGCTATTTAATGTAGGAGGTAAACGGCTAATAGCGTATTATAACCTTTTACTTAAAAAACCTAAAAATAATAGAATATAATTATTCTATTTATAATAAAGAGATATTAGTAATTATTAATTATCTATAGGAGTAGTAAATTAAACTATATAATTATAATAACTTTATTATCCTAATTAACTACTATAATTTAAAATATTTTATAATTCGGTAGTATCTATTTAAATAATAAACCTACTAAGTCGAATACCTCTCTAAATTCTCTTTCGAATTTTAATATTAGCCGGGTAAAGAAGCAATAATACTAGATATATTATTTTAGAGGGAGTAGGACTACCCTACTAAAGGTAATAAAGAAATTTGAAATTTCTAATTTATTCCTAAGTTTACTCTATATAATTATATTCGTATTTTAGTAATAAGCCTTCGGGGTTCCCGAATAATTCGGAAAAAGGGTATAAAAGTCTTTAAAAATCTAGATTTATAATAGCTCTAGGATTCTATAGTAGGAAGGGACGCTATATATTAGTAAATCCTTAAAGTAATAAAGAATAATATAAGAGATTTACCCCCCTCTTTTAATTTAAAATTTAAATAGCCGATTATTCTATTAATAACCTTGCCGCAAGGGGAGGCAAGAGAGCCCACGCCGGGGGAGAGGGAGAAGTAGCTAGAAGAGGCAATAAGAAGAGAATAGGTAGCGAAATGGTATATAAAGGTCGCCGAAGTAATGAGGAAGAGGAAACGCCTAAGCGCCGTAGAGGCGCGCGTACGATTCGACGGAACTATATTACAGTACTATATATAGCCCAATACGGACGAGAATCTAGCGCTATATTATTTATCGAAGGCTATAAGCTCCCTACTAATATAGGCAAGAACCGGGAAGATAGGCCTACGGGCATTTCTTTTTAAGAGAAAAGTTCTAGAAATAACGACGCTGTATTGCCGGTGCAGCGTAAGGAAGGAGACGTTCGAATACCTTATACTAGAATACTAGGAAATAGAATAAATTTAGCTATAGGGTAAGAATACTTTTATATAACTAACTAACGAAGAAGAATTCTATAATAAATTTAAGACGAACGTTAAACGGATTTTACAATAGGCCCTACGGCTAGGGAAGTTATAAGAATATAAATTAGTAACTAGAATTGAAAGAGTAAAGGAAATAGAAGAAGCGTTAGGAGGTATAGACTAGAGTAATTTAATTATATATATAAAAGACCTAACTAAAATTAAGAGTTACCTAACTGGAATAGGATTGTATTGGAACCGATAGGAAGCTGATTAAATGTATATTAAATATATAAATAATAACCCTAGAAGAAAATTAAATTATATTTAGATTAGAAGAATAATGGGGTATTAATTACTTTGTATTGTTAATAATTAATACTATATTAGTATTATCGCTAACTTTATCCTCCTTACCAAAAAATTTATCTTTTATATTAGAACTCTCCTTATTAGCCTTAGGAAGAATATTATTAAATATTATTTTTATATTGTAGTACGGTTAAATAGAAGTAGTATTATCGATTGAATTTATACTTAAAATATAATTATAAATATTATAGACGGTTTATTTAATACTAAAAAGCTTTACGAAGAGAATTAGTAATAGGGCTAATATAAGGACGTTATAGAATACTTATAGTAGAAAAGTAATTATTAAGACTATTCTACTTAGTGTAAATTACTATTATATTTTTATTAATATATTCAATATTAGCGGTAGCTAAATTAATTTTATTAAAAAAAATACGGATAATTTCTTTAACTTTTACGATATAGAAATAAATTATAGTAATATTATTGCGGATTAAAGTAAAATTTGCGGAGGTATTAATAAGAATGTAAATAAGTTTTTTCTTCTTTAATAGAGATTCAACTATTGTAATAGAATCCGAAGCCGGATAGTTACCAATAAATAAAGGATTAGCGCTAATACGGTCCGCTATAGCCTATATAATAATTATAATCTATATTTTACTAATAAAAATTTTAAAATTACTCTAAATCGTATTATAGCTACGTAGCACTATAGCGGACCTAATAAAAGTATATATTAGGGGAGTAAATTCGGTACTTAGGTATTCTTTAATCCTCTTTTACAACCGATATTTATAATAAGGAGTATTAGGGCGAATTACTTTAAGAGTTAAATATAGGGATATTATAAAAATAAAACGGAGATTTATAAGGATTTTAGAAGTATTAGGCCGAATTGAAAGCAGTCCGGAAACTAGCTAGATTATTATAAATTATAGGAAGAATACGTTATAAACTATAAGTATAAGAATTATATTATTTATAAGATTTGGGAGGTTGGAAGTATCTTATAGTAGTGCCCTTCTTCTCCTATATTTCCTTCGATAAGTATTTTCTAATTTTTTTAAAGGTAATAAACTTAATTGGAATATTATTATATAGCGAATTAGCGGGGCCGGTACTAATTACTATAACTTCCGCTATAATTTTACCCTCTAATTTATTAAAGGAGGTTGTAACCTCTAACGCTTTTGAAGTAGGCGTTTTCTTTATAACGTTAGAAAGTTTTTTATGCGGTATAATATAATAGTAGTAATATTAGTTTGGGTTGAATATAGATATAGGATGGCGGCGGATTTAGTAGGTGTGAGAGCGTGATTCTACGAGTGATAAAACAATAAGATTAGAAGCTACAATTCAAAGTAATATTAAATGTAAGGAGGAAAAGGAAGTAGGTAAACGAAGGTTCGATGGTTTTAGATATATAAATCGGGACTGCCGCTCGATACCGCCTTCTTTTTCCGATTATCTTATCAATAAAATTCCAAGCCTCTTTCCGTCCGATGTATCTCAGTGCTCCAGGCTAGGCTTCTAGGGACCTATCCAGCCATGCTATAACATTACCCCCCCTCCGGAAGAAAGGTTCAATCCTAAAGCCGAAAAGAAAGAAAGGAAATAAGATGAAAGTTGTAGTATGTGAAATACCCGCGGTGGTTATCAGTCTATTGTATTGCATTGGGTGATTTCGGATGAAAAAAAAAAAAAAAAAAAACCAAGAATTCTATGCTAAGCATTACAACCTTATATCCAATCCAATTATCGTAACGCAAAAAATTATAAAAAAGATTCCCCCCAATCGGACTTAAACAAACTACTTCCTCAGTAAAGGACAAATACCTTTAGGCTCCAACGCGCTCTCGTTATTAATATAGGCTATTACTCTATACTACTATACTATATAACCTTTACTACGGTCTATAATAATTAATTATATCCCTCTACTTATTACCTCTATCCTTCGTTTCTTATTTTCTCTTTTTTATTTTCCTCATCTTCTTTCCTTCTACTAACCCTTCTACTAGTATATTATTATCTCTATAGTCTTTTACAATTACTCCGTTTTCTTATATTCTAATTTATACTATTAATTATTTTAAGGGTCCTAATTTATTAGAATATTGCTTATAATACTTTTTAAATTTATAAGATATATTCTTAAATCCTTTAGCGAAATACTACTCTAAGTTTGGGTCCTAGCCTTTCTAATTAATTTAGTACTTTAATTACCTATTAATTAATCTATAAATAACGATATTCTCTACTTTCTACTCTTCTTCGTTATTAATTATTTCTCCTATTAGATTATTATTACCTTATTCCGGTAGTAGATTTCCCGTATCCTTATATAGTCTATCCGCCGGGAATACTTTTATACTTCACCAAGAGGGTAGTACTTCCAATTCGTATAAGTATCCTTTTAAGGCCACAATCTTATAAAGGATTCTTATTAAAGGGTAATTTAATTTATTATTTAACCTATCTATCGACTAAACCTTTTTTATAATAAACACTTTATCCCCCACTCTAAAGTCCGGCCTTCTATAGTATTAATTCGCTTAGGAAGCCTATCTTTCTTATACTTTCTCGATAGCTTTTCTAATTTAATTTTAAATATATTTTAATTTCTCTATAAATTACTTCGCTTCCTCCCTTAACAACATCTCCCTTAAAGTAGCGGATTCCTCTTTATTATTATTCTAATTAATATTAAATAATAATTATATATAGCCGAAAATTACTTTATAAAATAATAAGTCGCTTAAACTTTCGTACAGTAATATCCTTTAAACTATATCGAAAGCCGGTAAAAAATCGGATTAATTATCTTAATTATAGGATACATACAACCTCAATCTTTAGTCGATATATTAATTTATTATCTCCGCCTATTCTGCCGTTTAGGAGTATCTAGAATTATTAAATTTCTATATTATTCCTAATAGCTTAATTAAATATTAAATAAATTCTAATACGAATTAAGGGCTTCGGTCGCTAATTACCTCGTATAGTAACCCGAAAATCCTATACGGACTTTTATAGTATAATATCGCGGCTTACTTTCTTATAATAGTATCCTTATAGGGCGTATACTAAAATATCTTTAAAAATCGGTCGACTATAATTAGTATATTATTATACCCCTTCTTATTAGGTAGTATTAATTTAAAGTCGATTACCACTAAGCTCTATACTTTATATTCTAAGGGTATTACTAGGTATAGCAATTTAAGTGTTTTATTCTTTAGTACTTTAAAAGAATAATAAATTTAATAGTTATTTATATAGCGATTAATATTTAAAATTATTCCTAATTACCAATATTGTATTTTAACGATTTTTCGGGTTTTATTTCTACTTAGGTAAATAATTAATATAATATTATAGTATTCCTAGATTATTTGTATTCTTAATTTACCCTCTTCTCCCTCTAGTATTACTAATTTACTATTGTAGAACGTTAATCCTTATTTAGTATTCCAATATAATTCATTAGGATTATTCGCCTTTATTCTATATATCGAAAAGGAATTATTGTTGCAATTCGCTATTAGCAGCTTTTCCACTAATAATTTCCTATTAATAATCGGGGATAATTCCTCTTCCAATGCAAAAATAGCTAATAGGTCGGCTATTAGGGTATCTACCTTATTTCCGGTATAAACGAACGTACTGTTTACTAGCTTCAAAATTCTAAGGGTTTACTACGCGTTATATTTTTCTAGAATTATCTTTAAGTCTTCTAATTTTCTTAATAACGTATCCGCCGCTACATTATCCTTCTTTAACCGATATACTATCTTAAAATAGTATTCTACTAATAATTCTACCTACCCTACCTATTTAGAATTCAATAGGCATTTAATCGAAAAATATTCTAATACTTAATAATCAGTAATTATAATAAAGGAGGTACCACATCCCTTCAATTTAAAGTACTATAATTTCATAGCCTTAATTATTGCTAAAAGCTCCTTATTATATATAGGGTAATTTAATTCGGCCGGTACTATAACTTCTAAGTAGAAGGCCACTAAGTACTATTCCTCTTCTTATTCTTCTTCTATATTCTAACTAGGCGGACTCTTTTATAATAGTACCCCTATACAAATTCTATCGGAGGCGTCTATTTCTACCTTTATTTTATAGCTATAATAATAATATCTCAATACCGGTACGTTTAACAATACCTTCTTCAACTTCTAAAACGCTTCTTCGCACTTTTCTAACTAATCGAATAGGTAGTTCTTCTTCGTCAATTTAATTAATAATCTCGCCAATCTTCTGAATTTATATACGAATTTTCGGTAGAAATTATAAAAGTTAAGGAACGCCTACACTCCTTTTAAATTTCGTAGTATTTCCTAATCTTAAACGGCTATCATCTTTACTAAATCTACCGCAATACCCTTAATACTAATAATAAAGCCTAAGAATTTAATCTTCTCCGTATAGAATTCGCACTTATTAATATCTACTTGTAGACCGGCCGTACGCAATCTATTTAATACCGTTTTAACGTACTTTTTATAATTAGTTAAATTGTTAGAAAAAATTAAAATATCATTAATATATACGCTACTAAAATATTAGTAGCCTATTAAAGCATTATTTATTAAGCATTAAAAGGAGGACAGTCCTTTATATAGTCCGAATAGTAATACTTTATATTTATATACTCCGAACCTAGTCCGGAAGGTAGTAAAATCTTTGTAACCGGCTACCATCCGTATTCTATAAAAGGCTTATCGGATATCGATTTTAATAAAGACCTTTGTATTACTAATATAGGCTAAAGTCTCTTCAATAAAAGGTAGTAAATACCTATCCTTCTTCGTAATAATATTCAATTTCTAATAGTCTATATAGAATTATAGGCCCCTATTACCTTTAGGTATAAAAAATACGGGTACTACCTATAGCGCAGAGCTTACCTCAATAAAGCCTTTTTATAAGTTTTCTATAATATATTTCTAATACTCTTCTAATTTGTAGAAGGTTATCTAGTAAAGGGGATTAATACTTAATTCTTTAAATTTATATCCCTCCTCTATCTTAATTTTATAATCTATTAGCGTATAAATAGGTAAAATATCCGATTCTAATTTACTAAAGATATTAAGTTCCTCTGGCGAATAGTAATCGATTGGGACTTTAAATAAAATTAAATTTCAATATTCCTTATTATTTCGAACTAATACTTTAATTTGTAGGGCCTCAATAATACTATTAATTTCGTACAAACTTATTACCTCTAATTTTACCTTTTTTTTAAAATAGGAGTCGAAAGTTACTATATTTACTACTGCTAAATCTACGGATCGTTTCTTTACCTATCCCTATTCTTTCGCTAATTAATATAAGCTTTATTCGTCCTTTAAGGGAAATAGGGTTTCTTTTTTCTTTTATTAATTAATATAGTAATTAGGGGTTTCTTCCTCTAGCGTAGGATCGGTTAATTAAAAGGCGCGTTCTATAGCGTTTATTTCCCTTATTACTATATTAAATAATTAAGAACGGCCCGGTTTCAATTATAAGATATATTCCGGTTTCTAATAGTATAATAAAGGGTTACTTTCCTTAGGTATAATACCTTAGTCTATTAATACGGCCTATAGTTCTTATATTCTTACTTTAATAGCTCGATTATTTTACCTTCTTCTATCCTCTAATTCTATTGCTTCTTCCCTATATTTTATATCCTCCTAGAAGGTAAGGTCCACTAATAGTTTCACTATCTTTTCTATATTAATATTTTTAATAATTAGAAGGGTATTTTCTAAGAATATTAAGAAGCCTCTTCTATAATTAGGGAGTACATCGTTATAAGCCAGCTATATCTTTCCAATAATTATATCTCGCTTTATATTCGGTAATACTATAATTTATTAATTATTAAATTAGTAGCCCTAAATACGTAAATATCCTTTTAGTACCTTTTTAATAGTATTTAATTATGCCTTTTTATATAGGGTAACGTAGCCTAACTTAAAGTCGTCGTATAATTCCAATTCCAAATATTTCTTTAATTTACTAATAAAAGCTTTATTTATAATTAGGTAAGCGTCGGCTCCTATATCGACTAGTATACTATTCGTATAAATAGAGAGTCTATTATTAGTTATAGTATATTAAATAAGAAAAAACCAGCCTCCTCCCAAATATTTTCTCAAATTAAAGTCGGGATAGGTTTTATTTATTTAATTAATCTTACTAATTACATTATTTATCGATACTTCCCCTAAAAAGGAAATATCTTTCCCTAAGGTTCCTAATTTTCTAAATTGGACTCCGAACTATTAGGACTCTCTATATTAGAACTTTATTCTCCTTCAACTTAACTATTATTTAAAGGTTTCTCATAATTTTATTCGGATTTAAATTTAAGGCCCCAAACCTTATTAATTATCTCCTTTAATTTGTTTTTTAATATAGATACCTTTACTATAATTTTAGCTTTCTCGGGATACTAGTTGGTTTAATATCCGACTAATCGGTAATTGAAATAGCAATTTTCGGCGTTTAATTTTTTTATTTCTTCGAAAGTAGGTTATTAATATTTTAGGGTAAATATTAAATTAAGATTAATTTTACGCGGGTTCCGTCCTATTAGAATATAAGCCTTCTTCTTTTATTTTTAATTTTCAATATTAGCTCTTTTAACACTTAGGTCTAAGGATTGGATTAATAAGTAATAATCCTTAAAGCTCTTATAATCCTTTAAATATATAAATTCCGCCGGGACTACTAGTTTAGATAGGACTTTATATTTTATATCCTGTTTCTAAAGGTATCGAAGGATCTTATATTACTCTGTAAATCGGATAAAAATAGTTTTAAAGTTTTAGAAACAATCGGAGGGTTTTATTCTTAATTTCTTATATTCGCGGATAACCTTCTCTTTCGCCGTATAATTATAGTAATTATTCTATAAATATTCTAATAAATTATCTACTATTAAAATTACTTCTAGGTAGCTCCTATTAAAGTAGGGGAATATACCTTTAGTTACTTATCCTCCGAAATAGGAAATAACTTCTCTAATATAAGCTTCCTTATTTATAAAGTAATTTAAATTCGTACGCAACTTATTTTTAATTTATAATATCTATACGTCGAACGAGACCTTATTTATATTAGGGTTATTACTAAAAAGAAAAGGGTTAGGGACTTTAGGGGTTCTCTTTTCTCCTTTTGGTTAAGGTCGGACCGGACTAATTAGTATAAATCTCTTAAAATCCTATAGAGGGGGTAAAGAGGGTAGAATAATCTGTAATAGTAATTTACATCTACTTCTATATCCTCTAAGACGGAAATTTCAATTATTATTGTAATCGTCTTCGTCGTTATTATTATTATTATTAAACGGGTCGTTGCGAGCGTACGTCCGGGCACTAATTTTTATATACCTAATTGTAAGTTCTTTTATAAGTAATTACTCCTCGTCTTCCTGCGTATTATAAACGGCCTCTCCTTTTATTTCGCTTATATCTTTGTATTCTAGTATATTCTCTACTTTAATTTATTTAAAAACTAATTATTTTTTTATACTAATACGTAATTAATTATTAGAATAAATATTTATTGCCGGTAGAAAGTTAGTAAACGAATAAATAATTTATATTAATAAATAATTTTATTCCTTTAACGTACGGAATTGGATAGCGAATTAGAAGTCCGTTTCGGGAGTCTTCGTTATTTCCGCTTCTAAGTATAAGTAGTTATTCCGTAAAATCCGGATTTCTTAAAAGAATTTATAAGCTTAGTTCGTAAAATATAAAATCTAAGCTTCTAAGCGTTTAATATTTTTAATAACTCCTTTGAGAATGTAAATTATATCGGTTATTAAGGATTGGAAGGCCTCCTCCATTATAAATCGTACTCTTATTTCGTACTATATAATTTAAGAGTCGGAATTGTATACCTTATAGAATATAGGTTTATTAAGGTAGTAATTTAGAATATTAAGGCTTAAGGGGCCGAATTCCGCGGAGTTAATTACTACCTACGATATAGGCTTAAAAGGAACTATTAGATCGTTGTCCTTCGTCTATTCCTTATTTAACTCTATTATTCTCTTATAAACTGCAATGGACAACTCTTTAACTATAGTAGTATAGATAAGGAATTTTGTAATAGTATAGATCCGTTTTAAGTAATAATTCTGTATATTTAAGATAGTAAGGTTTTCTAATTTTAAATTAGAATTATCTTCCAAAATAATAACCTCAGCCTCCTATTAGGTAGGGATAAAAGTCTAATTAGCCTTATAGGGCCTCGTATCTTTCTCGAAATGGAACTAGAAACTTTAATTTACTGCTAAAATTTTGAATTGGATATTCGAAGGATTTAGAGTTGTATTGCGCTTAGGGGTAGTCGGTCGAAGGAGGTCCGCGACTTTGGCCTTCCCCTTTATTTTATTTTTAAAGTCTTTCTAAATATTTAAGAAGACTGTTCGGGGTATTATCTTAATATAAGTTGTAAAGACGTCGGGTCTTACCTTACTCGAGGGAATTATCCGCACCGCGGGCTTACGTACCTTACTAATAAGCGATATTGTAATTCTCCGCTACAATTTTTACTATAGTAGGGTAGAATTAGTATTGGGAAGTTAAAAATCTCCTATTATTAATTCCTATTCTAGGTCTAGTGCGAAGGGTACCGGACCCTAGATAGGGCTATCGCCGTTATTATTATTATTTATTCAAATAATTGGATTAAATAGATTAAATCTTAGGAGTTCGCCTTTAAGCGTATTTCTAATAGTAAATATCGTATAATTAACTCAATCTATAGCGGAAGATAGGGGGGTATTAACTTGCTTATAATGACTATTATAGTACGAAATTAATTTTAAAGCTTAGAAACTAGCTGCGATCGGGTTTAATTAATAGATCTAATTACTCGCAAGTATACTAATTAAGGTAGGATATTTAATACCGTCCCCGGATAATAGAAAGATATTTAATATTATATAAGAGTATAATTCTACGAGTAATAAAACAATAAGATTAGAAGCCACAATTCAAAGTAATATTAAGTGTAAAGAGGAAAAGGAAGTAGGCAAACGAAGGTTCGATAGTTCTAGACATATAAGTCGGGACTGCCGCTCGATACCGCCTTCCTTTTCCGACTATCTTATTAATAAAATTCCAAGCCTCTTTCCGTCCGATATATCTCAGTGCTCCAGGCTAGGCTTCCAGGGACCTGTCCAGCCATGCCATGACAGTAGGGATACGGATATAATATAATAGAAGTAGTAATATAGTATAAGGAAAGAAAGAGGGAAGAAAAGAGAGAGTTGGATTGAAGTTTCCTTTATAAATAAATTAAATAACCCGGAATAATATAATTAAAAAAAAATAGGATAAAAGGCTACCGATTATAAGGAAGTAACAGAGAGAAGATAGAAGGGGGGCGGCGATTAGTCGGGGTAAAGTCGGTTATATATATAATAAAAGTTTATAGCTTCGGTTATAATAGTAAAGTTATACCGAGAGGAAGGAAAATGGGATAGTACGGAGCCGATATAGTGCTATAGTAATAGCGAAGCGGAGGGTTTTTATCTAGCTATTACAATACGGTTTTTCCTACCGACTACGAGCGAAGCAGCACCGTATACCTATAGGGCGAACTATGTAAATAGTTAGCGTGTATAAGACTAATAATAATATTAATAACCTTAAGTGCTTAAAATACTAAGGGAGGTTATAAATCCCCGGGTACCTAATAATTACCGAAGTGGAAATAGTAAAATTGTCTAATACCGACCGAAAATTTAATATATTCTATATTTATATTATTTAAATTATATATAATTCTTAAATATTTAAATACCCCAATAGAGAAAGTACTATTATAACCCTAATCCGCTATTTCTACTAACTACTATTTAGAATTTATATAAGATAATTCTTATATAATTATTATATATATTGAAATGGCGAGAAAACCACAACAACAACACCAACACTACTACAGCCATTATAAGGACTGTAGTTCTTAGATGTCTGATTAGGTAGAGCTAGGTAGTAAGTGATTTTTAAGCTTTTTTCGGAAGGTTGAAATAGGAGGTATTAGGCTAAATACGGTTTACTAGCGTCACGCATCTTATTATATAGCTTAATATTCAATTTTTAGTAGAAAGTAAGGATAATTATTAGATCTTTTAGTATCCTCTTCCTAGAGGTAGATAGAGAAACGAGTGAATATTCCTTCGAAAGGGATAAATAATCATTCAACACAATAAGCAAATAGAGGTAGATAATTAAAGATTACCAAAAGCAAATTATTCTTTTTCTACTAAAAATTAAAATTAAAAGATTAATTATTTAATATAGCAATAAAATAAATATTGTAATGATCTACTATCTTCTTTTAAAGTTTTGATATCTTATCCTTCCTTTTTTATTTTTTTTTCCTTTTATTATCCTTATTTTTCTACCTCTTCTAGTCTATTATTTTATTAGATTAGCCCTTTATTCTTTATTTTTCGTTTATGTTAATTATTTAGATTTATTCAATTTAGAAAGTGCGTCTTCTAATTTAGTATTCTTATTGAAAATTTGAAAAAAATTATTGTAGAAAATTAATATATATATTCTCGTATGCCACCCCAAATTAAATCTTCCCTTTGAGTCTGCGACAAGTCCCTTAAGTAGATTTATTATTATATATATATATATATATAATTAGCATCCCCCTTTATTATTTCTATTCCCTTTATACCCCGTCTTACTTTTGTAAATTAAATCCTTTTTTTTAATACCGTTAATAAGGAAATAATTATTTATATTTTTAATAATATCGTTCCAGGTTATTCCAATAAACGTTAAAGGTCTTCGTAACCTTGAATAAATATTTGGATTAAACCTTTCTTTAAATTCTATTAGAATTTGGGTAGGGTTATTCGGATTATAGTTAGGAAGGCTATTTAATTTACACTCCGTATAGCGAATGGGATGGACTAATAAGTTTATTATAAATTTATAGGAGTTAAAATTAAGTAGTATATCCGTAATTATCTTATTAAATATTAAGCTTCGGCCCGCAATAGGTATCTCTCTTATAGAGTAAAAGTTCTTAAATTTAATTACTAGGGATAATCCTTATTATAAGATAGGTATAGGATTCAATAATATATATTTATACTAAGAAGAGTTAGAGGGAGTAAACGGGTATAAAGTTCTTCTAAAATTTAAAGGGATTGGGGATTAATTAATCCTTTTTATTTAAATAGGCGTTTATATTAAATTTATAAGTAATTTTAAGCTATTTAGTAGGTTAATATTTTTTAGGACCGATAGAGTTCTATTTTCTAATAATAATTCGAGAGTCCTAATATTCCTAAGCAGTAGTAGAATTTATAATTATATTCGATTTATTAGAGTATTAAGAGAAAGAGTATTAATTCCCTTAGAAGGGTTAGATATAATTAGCATTAAACTACAATATATTTAATTATTAATAGTTAATTAAATAGAAGTATTTTGCCTCCTAATTAATTAAGGATTTAAGGGTAATAATACTATTAAACGAAATAAAATTAGAGTAGAAGATAACTAATTTATTATTTTAGAACTTTGAGAATAAATTATAATTTATCGAAGCGGAATTGGAATTAACTATTAAGAAGAATTTGTAGGCAGGGGTAAATAAATATCGTTAGAGGAAGAAGTTAATTTTTTAATTTCTTTTTATTGTACTATAGAAGTAGGAGAAGAAGAATTGGATAATAAAGAGCTAGAGGATGAGGAACTTTCGTTACTACTTCCTTTAATAGGTTTTATAGATATATATTAGAATAAGGGAAGGTTAATAAGGGTATTAGGGCTATTATATAGTTAGTACTAAGAGAGGATCTCTATACTTCTTAATCCTTATATATAATTATTATTATTCTAGGTAATATAATTCCTTAACTATATAAGACGCTATAGCTTTCCTTTAGTATTGTATATTTGTCTACTCTATTAGTTTAGGAAGCTAACTAATCTATTATCAATTATATATAATACCTTAAATTCAGGCTTACAAAGTGGACCGTTGGGGTGCTATTACTTTGTTCGTAAGGTATTGTAGATTATTCTTTAGTACTATTATACTATAACGTTTTCTTTCTATTTTTGATTAAACACCGTATAGTACTTCTATATTACACTCTATTACTAGGTCTTTAGCTTTAGTATTTAGAAATTTAGATTATATTTTACTAGTTTCATTTTTATAATTTCTACTACTATTAATCTATAAATTTAATTAGAGTCTTGGGTAATAAATTCGACCTATCGAATAATAAGGCCTAGGTTTGACTTTAATATTCCTTAAATATTAAATTTCTAAAATAATGAAATTAAGGCCGTCTTTATATTTTTTGGTATATTGTTTTTAAAATTAGAATTATAGTAGTCCTATTGGCCTACCAATTAATTAAAGATAGCTATAGCGAAATAGTAGTTTTTAAGGTAGAGAGGGATTACTTAAAACCTCTTATTTTTTATAGGTAATATAATATTATTCGGATCACTTATAAACCTCAGAATCCTACCGTTAAATTGAATATACTTATTCAGCACAAAGATCATTCTTGCCCCTTTTCTAGTTACCTACAAAAGTAGGGTAATTAAATTATTAATATAGGTATAGGTATATTTGTCGATACTGTACTAAAGGTCGGCTAGGTGTATTGCAATTTGTTTCCAATTATAAAAACCTTTTTTATTAGGTAGGAAGGCGCCTACCTAATTAGGCTGCAATTTATAATAGAAGAGTTTATCGAATAGTTTATTAGATTCTAGTTTGTTATAAAGTATTTTTAGGTTATATTACTAATTTGGTTAAATCCTACTTAGTTTAGGATGCTCTAGAAGTATATATCCGTTCTTTAAATTTGAGTTTTAAGGGGGGCTAAGGTATACTTTACAATATAGTAGCTTATTCTTATATTTTGGGATCCAATTGCGTAGCTAGTTTGTTTTTATAATATATAATTATACTTTAATTTATTATAATAAATTAG